>NC_091476.1:73165633-73304828 GCF_036971445.1 Narcine bancroftii
TGGACTTCATGCTGCGTTACCTTTACAAACAGGTACCAGGCTTCCCTCAGGCTCCCTGCTCACAACGCCTGCTCTCACGCTCGCTCCATCTGTGTAAATGCAGGCACTTACTGCCTATGGCAGGAAGGGTGTGGGGTCTTTGTGCAGGGACCAGGAGGGAGATACCAGGATGAGAGGGTATGAGCTGTGGGGAGATGTGGGTTGCTTTCTCTAGAGTATTGGAGGCTGTGGAGATGAGATAGAGGAATTGAAGAGAGGCATTGAAAGGATCAACCAGTAGTTCTCAACTTTTTTTTCCCACACACATACCATCAAAATTCATCCCTTACTAACCACAGAGCACCTATGATTTCAGATTTATTGTCAGAGTACATACATGGCATCATATACAACCTTGAGGTTTTTTTTCCTGCAGGCGAGGCAGAATTGTAGTGCTGAGATAAACCAAATCAACGTGCACATATACACAAAAAGAAATGTAAACAAACCATGCAATACAAAGAAAAAAATCAATAAAGTGCAAAATAATAGTTGTTAAATGAGTCCCTGATTGAGTTTGTTGTTGAAATGTATGATTGTGGAGGGGTAGCAGCTGTGCCTGAACCTGGTGGTGTGTGTCCTGTGGTACCTGGACCTCTTTCTTTTTTTTTTAAATTTTTTTTATTTTTGACACTATAAACCATATTGATCAAGATACATACATTTTCCTTCTTAAATATATACAGTGTCGTTTTCTTCCCCCCCCCCACTTCCCTCCTCCCCTCCCTCCCTCCCTACCTCCCCTCCCATTTATTTAAAGTTCAGAATATAAGATACATTAAACCTGTCAAACAATGTCACTCAATAAAAATAAACAAGAAATTCCACTGAGTCAGCTCTTTTCATTCACTTCTCCTTCTGTCATTTTAGGTGGTAGATGTCCACGGTAGGTTTTCTCTATTATGTTTCATGTATGGCTCCCATATTTGTTCAAATATTGTAATGTTATTTCTTAAATTATAGGTTATTTTTTCTAATGGAATACATTTATTCATTTCTATATACCATTGTTGTATTCTCAAGTTATCTTCTAATTTCCAGGCTGACATAATACATTTTTTTGCTACAGCTAGGGCTATCATGACAAATCTTTTTTGTGGACCATCCAAATCGAGTCCAAATTCTTTGTTTTTTATGTTACTTAGGAGGAAGATCTCTGGGTTTTTTGGTATATTGCTTTTTGTGATTTTATTTAATATCTGGTTTAGATCTTCCCAAAATTTTTCTACTGTCTCACATGTCCAGATTGCATGAATTGTTATTCCCATTTCCTTTTTACATTGAAAACATCTGTCAGATACTGTTGGGTCCCATTTATTTAACTTTTGAGGTGTAATGTATAGCCTGTGTATCCTGTTATATTGTATCATACGTAACCTCGTGTTTATTGTATTTCTCATAGTTCCTGAGCATAACTTCTCCCATGTTTCATTCTTTATCTTTATGCTTAGATCTTGTTCCCATTTTTGTTTAGTTTTACCATTTGTTTCCTCATTCTCCTTTTCTTGGAGTTTAATATACATGTTTGTTACAAATTTTTTGATTGTCATTGTGTCTGTAATCACATATTCAAAATTACTTCCCTCTGGTAACCTCAGACTGCTTCCCAATTTGTCCTTCAAGTAGGATTTCAGTTGGTAGTATGCCAACACTGTATCGTGAGTTATATTATATTTATCCTTCATTTGTTCAAAGGATAATAATTTATTTCCCGAAAAACAATTTTCTATTCTTTTGATCCCTTTTTTCTCCCATTCTCTAAAGGAAAGGTTATCTATTGTAAAAGGGATTAGCTGATTTTGCATCAGTATTAGTTTTGGTAGTTGGTAATTTGTTTTATTCCTTTCTACATGAATCTTCTTCCAAATATTGAGCAGATGATGTAATACTGGAGAATTCCTACGTTGTACCAATTTTTCATCCCATTTATATAATATATGTTCAGGTATCTTCTCCCCTATTTTATCTAGTTCTAATCTAGTCCAATCTGGCTTTTCCCTTGTTTGATAAAAATCTGATAGGTATCTTAATTGTGCGGCTCTATAATAATTTTTAAAGTTTGGCAGTTGTAAGCCTCCTTGTTTATACCATTCTGTTAATTTATCTAGAGCTATTCTCGGTTTCCCCCCTTTCCATAAAAATTTCCTTTTTATTTTCTTTAACTCCTTGAAGAATTTCTCTGTTAAGCGTATTGGTAATGCCTGAAATAGATGTTCATTTTAATACAGTTTATCCTTCCTATCAGTGTTAGTGGTAAGTTTTTCCAATGCTCTAAGTCGTCTTGTAATTTTTTCATTAGTAGATAATAATTGAGTTTATATAGATGGCCGAGGTTTTTATTTATTTGTATACCTAGGTATCGCATTGCTTGCGTTTGCCATCTGAATGGTGATTCTTTCTAAAATTTTGAGAAATTCGCATTATTCATTTGCATTGCTTCACTTTTATTTTCGTTTATCTTGTACCCCGACACTTCTCCATATTCCTTCAATTTCCTATGTAATTCCTTTATTGATATTTCTGGTTCTGCTAAGTATACTATAACATCATCTGCAAATAAACTGATTTTATATTCCTTGTCTTTTATTTTTATCCCTTTTATTTTATTTTCTGTTCTTATCAGTTCTGCTAGTGGTTCTATGGCTAATGTGAACAATAAGGGAGATAGTGGGCATCCCTGCTTTGTTGATCTGCTTAAGTTAAATTGTTTTGATATATATCCATTTACTGTCACTTTCGCCAATGGCCCCTTATATAATGCTTTAATCCAAAAGAGTCTGGAAAAACAACCAACTGAAAAACCTCACAAAGATAAGCGTATACAGAGCCGTTGTCATACCCACACTCCTGTTCGGCTCCGAATCATGGGTCCTCTACCGGCACCACCTACGGCTCCTAGAATGCTTCCACCAGCGTTGTCTCTGCTCCATCCTCAACATCCATTGGAGCGCTTACATCCCTAACGTCGAAGTACTCGAGATGGCAGAGGTCGACAGCATCGAGTCCACGCTGCTGAAGATCCAGCTGCGCTGGATGGGTCACGTCTCCAGAATGGAGGACCATCGCCTTCCCAAGATCGTGTTATATGGCGAGCTCTCCACTGGCCACCGTGACAGAGGTGCACCAAAGAAAAGGTACAAGGACTGCCTAAAGAAATCTCTTGGTGCCTGCCACATTGACCACCGCCACTGGGCTGATAACGCCTCAAACCGTGCATCTTGGCGCCTCACAGTTTGGCGGGCAGCAACCTCCTTTGAAGAAGACCGCAGAGCCCACCTCACTGACAAAAGGCAAAGGAGGAAAAACCCAACACCCAACCCCAACCAACCAATTTTCCCCTGCAACCGCTGCAATCGTGTCTGCCTGTCCCGCATCGGACTTGTCAGCCACAAACGAGCCTGCAGCTGACGTGGACTTTTTACCCCCTCCATAAATCTTCGTCCGCGAAGCCAAGCCAAAGAATCCAATTAATATATTTCTCTGGTAAACTGAATTTTTGTAGTACTTTGAATAAATAATTCCATTCTACTCTGTCAAAGGCCTTCTCTGCGTCTAAAGCAACCGGTACTGTTGGAGCTTTATTTCCTTTCACTGCATGAATTAAGTTAATAAATTTACAGATATTGTCTGTTGTTCGTCTTTTTTTAATAAATCCAGTTTATTCTAGATTTACTATTTTTGGTACATAGTTGGCTAATCTGTTTGCTAATAGTTTAGCTATTATCTTATAATCTGTGTTAAGTAAAGATATTGGTCTATATGACGCTGGTGCGAGTGGATCTTTCCCTGTCTTTGATATTACTGTAATTATTGCTGTTTTGCATGAATCTGGTAAGCTTTGTGTTTTATCAATCTGGTTGATTACTTCCAGAAGGGGAGGAATTAATAAATCTTTAAATGTTTTATAGAATTCTATTGGGAATCCATCCTCTCCTGGTGTTTTATTATTTGGTAGTTTTTTTTATTATCTCTTGTATTTCTTCTATTTCAAATGGTTCTGTTAATTTATTTTGTACCTCTATAATTTCGGTAGTTCAATTTTAGTTAAAAATTCATCTATTTTGTCATCTTTCCCTTTGTTTTCAGTTTGATATAATTGTTCGTAGAATTCTCTGAAGTTTTCATTAATCTCCGTTGGATTATATGTGATTTGCTTGTCTTTTTTCCTTAATGCCAATACCATTCTCTAAGTTTGTTCTGTCTTAAGCTGCCACACTAGAATTTTGTGTGTTTTTTCTCCTAGTTCATAATATTTCTGTTTTGTCTTCATTATGTACTTCTCCACCTTATATGTTTGTAGTGTTTCATATTTTATTTTTTTATCTGCCAATTCTCTTCTTTTAGTTGTGTCTTCTTTCATTGCTAATTCTTTTTCTATATTTGCTATTTCCCTTTCCAACTGCTCTGTTTCCTGATTGTAGTCCTTCTTCAGCTTAGTTACATAACTTATTATTTGTCCTCTGATGAACGCTTTCATTGCGTCCCATAGTATAAACTTATCTTTCACTGATTCCGTACTTATTTCAAAGTACATTTTAATTTGTCGTTCAATGAATTCTCTAAAATCCTGCATTTTAAGTAGCATGGAGTTTAATGTCCATCTATACATTCTTGGCGGGATGTCCTCTATCTCTATTGTCAATATCAGGGGTGAGTGGTCCGATAATAGTCTAGCTTTACATTCTGTTTTCCTAACTCTGTCTTGCATGCGAGCTGATAACAGGAATAGGTCTATTCTTGAGTATGTTTTATGTCTACCCGAATAATATGAATATTCCTTTTCCTTTGGGTGTTGTTTCCTCCATATATCCAAAAGTTGCATTTCTTCCATCGATTTAAGTATAAATTTGGTTACTTTGTTCTTTCTTTTAGTTTTTTTTCCAGTTTTATCCATGTTTGAGTCCAAATTAAGGTTAAAATCCCCTCCTATTAGTATGTTCCCTTGCATATCTGCTATTTCAAAAAGATATCTTGCATAAATTTTTGATCTTCTTCGTTAGGTGAATATACATTGAGTAAATTCCAAAACTCTGAATATATCTGACATTTTATCATTACATATCTCCCTGCTGGATCTATTATTTCCTCTTCTATTTTGATTGGTACATTTTTACTGATTAATATAGCTACTCCTCTAGCTTTTGAATTATATGACGCTGCTGTTACATGTCCTATCCAATCTCTCTTTAATTTCTTGTGTTCCACTTCAGTTGTGTGTTTGTTGTACGAATGCTATATCAATTTTTTTCTTTTTTCAGTAAATTTAGCAGTTTCTTCCTTTTGATTTGGTTATGTATTCCATTAATATTTAAAGTCATATAGTTCAACATAGCCATTTCATACTTTGTTTATCTTTCCTTTCCATTTCCTCATCATCACCTTTCCTTCTTATCCATTTCTGCTTTCTTTTTTTGAACACTTTATAAGACAACATTTCTAAAACATAAAACATTTCTCTTATTCTCCTATCTAAAATTCCTTTAACCCCACTATCCCCTCCCCTTCCTGAGTTGCCCTTTGTTCCTTGTCGGGCAACCACATCTCCCCTCTCCATTTGGATTTACGAATTCACTCGCAAGCGTCAACTGATTTCGCAGTGACCGTAACTCTTCCCCACCCAGCCCCCCCGAAAAGATTTTAATCTTCATAAATAACAAAGGTCACTTTCTTAATTCCCCCCATACTTCCTTTCTTCCCTTTCTTTCCCTTCTTAGTTCTTACCTATATTCTATTTTTTTTTATATATACATACACACATACATATAGTTTGTTGTCATTTTTGTTCTCGTTACATATCTTCCTCTCTCTGTCTGTTTTGTAATTGTTCTGCAAATTTTCTTGCTTCCTCCGGATCTAAGAATAGTCTGTTTTGCTGCCCTGGAATAACTATTTTAAGTACCGCTGGATACTTTAGCATAAATTTATATCCTTTTTTCCATAGGATCGTTTTTGCTGTATTAAACTCTTTCCTCTTCTTCAGGAGTTCAAAACTTATATCTGGATAGAAAAAAATTTTTTGACCTTTGTATTCCAGTGGGTTTTTTTTCTTCTCTTATTTTCCTCATTGCTTTCTCCAATATGTTTTCTCTTGTTGTATATCTTAAGAATTTTACTAGAATGGATCTTGGGTTTTGTTGTGGTTGTGGTTTAGGGGCTAATGTTCTGTGTGCCCTTTCTATTTCCATTTCTTCCTGTAATTCTGGTCTTCCTAGGACCCTGGGGATCCATTCTTTTATAAATTCTCTCATATTCTTGCCTTCTTCATCTTCCTTAAGGCCCACTATCTTTATATTGTTTCTTCTATTATAATTATATCTATCTTCTGAGCTAACAGCTCTTGTGTCTCTTTAACTTTTTTTTATCAGTTTCTTCTAATTTCTTTTTTAAGTCATCTACTTCCATTTCTACGGCTGTCTCTCGTTCTTCCACCTTGTCTACTCTTTTTCCTATATCTGACATGATCATCTCTAATCTGTTCATTTTTTCTTCTGTACTTTTTACTCTTCTTTTTATTTCACTGAATTCTTGTGACTGCCATTCTTTTACTGATTCCATATATTCTTTAAAAAAAAATATATCCATGTACTTGCCCTTCCCTTCATCTTCCATTTCTCTGTGTTCTTCCTCTTCTTCTTCTGAGTCCACTCCAGGATCTGTGTCCATTACCTCTGTCTCTTCTGGTTTTCTTGTTGGGTTGTTTGTTTTATTTTGTTGGGTATTTTTGGTCTTATTTTTACTAGAAGTGTCTTGATGCTGGTCTTCTTCCTCTGGGTTGGTCATCTGTTGTTTCTTTGGTTTCTCTTTACTCTCTTCTTTCTTGTTCTCATTATTTTCTGTGTTTTCCTCTTGCTGCTTTGTTGTGGTTGTCAATTTCAGCTGTGGAGATCGACTCCTCAGCTGGTCCCCCCTCCTGTCAGTGTTATTTTTGTCTTGCGCATCGCGCATGCGCGGTTGCGCACTTTTGTTTGGCTTCGTGAGCCAGTTTTGTAGTCCCGAGTTCGGGGCTTCAACTGACCTCAGGGAGCGGGCTTCTCTCTCCGCGGCGGGCCTCCTCGGACAGGTAAGGCCTTCACCTTCTTCTTCCGACGTCCTTTCTTCTTCTCTTCTTCCCATTGTTTTTGGCTTTTCTTTTTTCGCTGCCATTTTCTCCACACCTTTATTTTCACTTTATTTTGCTTTTTGTGTTTGTGCCTTCGTTTTTTCACTGTCTTTTTTAAACTTTTCTGGAGAGGGCTGGAGTTCCCCGACCGGCCACTACTCCATCACGTGACTCCTCCTCTGGACCTCTTTCCTGATAGCTGCTGTGAGACCAGAGCGTGTGCCGGGCAGTGTGGGTCTTTGACGATTGCTGCTATCCTCCAATGGCAGCATTCCCTGTAGATGAACTCATTAGTGGGGAGGGTTTTGCCTCTGATGTCCTGGGCTGCATCCAACTACCTTTTGGAGGGCTCTACACTTGGGGGGTATTGGTGTCCCTGTACCATACCGAGATGCAACTGGCCAGCACATTTTCCACCACATGTCTGTCAAAATATGCCAGGGTTTCCAATGTCATACCAAACTTCCTGAAACTCCATAGGATGCGATAGGTGCTCTCTGGTTACTGAAGGATTACTTAAGGTGGTGTGTGAGTGGAAATAAAAAAAGGTTGAGAACCACTGGGATAGACAGTCAGAATCTTTTTTCCAGGGTAAAAATGTCAAATGTGTTCAAGGTGAGTGGGGAGGAAAGTTTAAAAGAGATGGGGAGGGGGGTCAAGTCTTCTGCATAGAGAATACTGAGTGCTGGGAATGGGCTGCCAGGGTTAGTAGTGGAAGTAGATACAATAGTGATGATCAAGATGCCTTTAAACAGACAAATGAACAGGCAGGAAATGCAGGCATCATGTTCAAGGATGCCGTGATGGTCTGAAGGGAATCTTCCTTTGCTGCACTGTTTTAAATTTTGCGAATGACACCAGGGTTCAGTACTGATGGGTATAGGTCTGTCGCTGTATAACGCAGGGGTACAGTCCTGGTGGGGACTGGTCAGTCACTGTATAACACTGGGGTACAGTCTTGGTGGGGATGGGTCTGTCACTGTATAACATCAGGATATAATACTGGTGGGGACTGGTCAGTCACTGTATAACACTGTGGTCCAGTACTGGTAGAGACGGGTCTGTCACTGTGTAACACTGGGGTACAGTACTGGTGGGGACATGTCTGTCACTGTATAACACTGGGGTACAGTACTAATGGGGACGGGTCTGTCACTGTATAACAACACCCTACTCCACCCTGATCTGGGGACCGGAATCTACCCGGTAACAATTCCCCCAGTTTCTCCCCACAGAAGATGGGAATGACGACCAACTGGATGGGCAGGGATGACAAACCACTGACTGGATTCTCCTGGAGGGGTGGTTCGGACCCCAATACCAACGGGATACAAATGTGGACAGAGGTGTTTGTCGTGCAGCAGCCCAGCGGAAACCAGGTACACCTCAGGTCCTCGCCTCAGCACCTCTGGGCACAGTCACCCTCTCCTCCCTCTTCATCCTTTCTCCCCCTGTCTCCCTCTCCCCATCTTTCCCTTCCTCTCTCTCCCCCTCTCTTCCCTCTCCTCCCCTCCACCCCCTCTCTCCCTCCTCCCTTCTCTTCTCCCCCTCTATTAGACATGGAGTGCTGTGCTGTGCGAGGGGAGGTGAGGAAGGAGGGAGGGAGCACTGTGGGGGGGCTGTAAGGAGTGAGTGCTGTGGGAAGGGTGGTGAGGAGGGAGCACCGCAGGAGGGGTGGTGAGGAGGGAGCACCATGGGAGGAGAAGTGTGGAGGAATCTTTGTGAGGGAAGAGGTGGGGAGGGAGCACCATGGGAGGGGCAGTGAGGAACAAGTGCCGTGGGAGAGGCAGTAAAGAGGAAACACTGTGGGAGGAGAGGTGTGGAGGGATCTATGTGAGGGGAGAGGTGAGGAGGGAGTGCCACACTGTGGGAGGGATTGTAAGGAAGGAGCACAGCGCTGTGGGAAGGGCGGTGAGGGGAAGCATCCCACTGTGGGTTGGTGGGGGAGTTGAGGAGGGAGCTCATGCTGTGAAAGGGGCGCTGGTGGAGGCGTGGTCAGGATGGAGTGCTGAACTGTAAGGTGGGGGTGATGAGGAGGGAGTGTTGCCTTAGGATTGATCAGGTATCAAATGATCCAGCCCTTTTACAGGTGGTTTGGTCCTCAGCACTACCCTGGGTTGTCACCTCTCTGACATAGCCAATTAATGAGTGCCCTTCAATTGCCTAAGACCTTTCCCCTGCAGGTCGCCGTGTTGCTATTGGACACTCAGGGAGCCTTTGACAGCCAATCCACGGTGAAGGATTGCGCCACCATCTTCGCGCTCAGTACCATGACGAGCTCAGTCCAGGTATGGCAGCGGGTGAGCCTGATGTGGTGGGAGTGGCAGGAGAGGTGATGGGCTGTGTTGGTCATGAAGGAAGCCCCAAATAAACACCTTCCCATACTGACATGTCTCTCCATGTTCCCTATTCCCTTGCTGACAATGTGTATCCATGGTCTCATGCACTGCCCAACAGAAACCACCCACATATTGGAGGAACAACACCTCATATTCCATCTGTGCTCCCTCCAAACAGATGGCATTAACATTGACCTCCAGTTTCCATTAGCACCTTTCTCCCCATCTCTCTCGTTCCATATCCCTCTATCTCCTTTCCTCCATCTCTCCTCCCTTCGAATCTCTCCCTATCCCTCTGTCTCCTCTCTTCCAGCTCTGCATTCATAGGTCTTCCCTCCCCCCCCCAATCACCATTCAGTTTTCATCTTTCCTCTCATGCTTTCCTACCCATGTCCACCCCGACCTCTTGACTGTTGGCTGGTACTCCTTCCACTACCTCTTCCTTCCCTACTTCCCCCACCTTTTGATTCAGGCAAGTAAAAACACAATGCTTGAGAAACTCAGCGGACCAAGCAGTGTACTTTATGTTGTTCAGGTGCCTTGCCATTTGGAATGGGTGATCATGTCTCTCCATCATCTTGGTCTCTGACCCTCTGAATTGTAATTGTTGCCTCCCATTTCTAACCATGATGTTAATCCATCTCTCATTGTCTGCCACTGGTTCTTTTTCCTTCTAGCTTTCCAGTTGTAGCTAAACATTCTAATGTATCTCTTCACATGATGTGTCCAAAGAATTTTGATTGCTGTTTTCTGATTCTTTTCAGTAATGTATGTTTTGTTCTTTGTAGAACTTCTCTGTTTGTTTTCCTGACTGTGGGTAATATGCGTAGCATTCTTCTGAGAAACCACATCTCTGCTGCATTGATTCTTTTTACCATTGCCCGAAATGTAGATTCTGTATCTTTCTCTTTGCTTTCTAAAGGACACTGTTTGACCTGCTGAGTTTCTCCTGCCTTGTGTTTTTACTTAACCACAATGCCTGCAGACCTTTGTGTTTTTCCTTTTCATTCAGACATCTGTCTGCTGGTATACCTCAACTCAGGGCTCAGACCTGAAATGTTGGTTATATATCTCCGCCTTTCGTAGATGTTGCGGGGCCTGCTTGAGTTTCTCCAGCACTTTTGTGTATTTACCCAATGCACCTCTCTGGGCTTTCTATTTCATAAAGTGCTGCCCATTGACTCTAGGATTTTGATGACTCCTCTTGATGTCGAAGTGTTTTTGCTTTATTCCAGGTGTACAATTTGACCAACAACATTCAGGAGGATGATTTACAGCATCTGCAGGTGGGTCATTATTGTCTCTTGTACATTCCATGGCCATCGAAAAGTCTGGACATATCAGGATCAGGATTTATTGTCATGAACAAGTCATGAAATTTGCTGTTCTGTGGCAGCATCACAGGGCAACCATTCGTATTATAAGCATCTTATGGCATTACTCTATAAAAAATAAAATAATAGCAATAACAGGGCCTGAAAAATCAAGCCGTGTCTTTGGTTCATTGATTATTCAGGAATCTGATGTCAGTGGGGAAGAAGCTGTCGTTGTGTTGCTGAGTGCTCGTCTTTAAGCTCCTTTCTCTGATGGTAGCAGAGTGCAGGGGCCATGGCCTGGGTGGTGGGGTCATTGAGGATAGAGGCTGCTTTTTTAAGACACTGCCTCATGTTGATGTCCTCGATGGAGTGAAGTTTGGTGCTCGTGATGTTGCAGGCCGGGTTAACAACCCTCTGGAGTTTATTCTTGTCCTAAGAGTTGGTGCTTCCATACCAGGCAGTGATGCAACTGGCCAGAATGCTCTCTATGGTACTCCTGTAGAAGTTTACAAGAGTCTGGTGACATACTGTATTGCCTCAGACACCTCAAAGTATAGCCACTGATGAGCATATAATGCAGTGTCAGGCTCGGATACTGCCCCAGTCAGCTTCCTGACTGGAATAAAAGCCTGCACTGTATAAGCCACCTGCATCAGTAATATAAAAAGGTAAAACTGCTGGGAACATTCCGCAGGTCAAGCGACATCTATGGCGTGAGAACCAGTCAACGTTTAGGATCTGTGGTTTTGCGTCAGAACTTGGAAAGAGTGAGATGCAAGTTGGTTTTCTGATGGAGGGGAGGTCGCTGAGTCAGAGAGATACAGTGAGAAAACCAGCCATTCAGCCCCATTGAATCCATGCTGTCCATCAACCCATTGATACCACTGGACAACAAACTTTTTCAAAAGATTTGTTTCCTGAAAAGAAATTTGGGATTATGATAGACAACTTTAAGATGAACACAAAGGTAATTGGCGAATGTGAAAATAGCAGCGCTGCTGTTGATGTTGGTTTGGACCTACAGGGAGCAGAGATATAGCATTCTGTGGGGTCCAACTACCTTCAGCTCCGCACAGGCTTTGAACAGCTCATTAAAGGAGCTGACAGTAGTTTTATTTAAAATCCCATGACCGCAGGGTCTGCGCCCAAGATGGCAGCTTCTATGATTGGCAGCAGCCACAAAGGGTTGCAGACTCCGGGGAGCAGAGGACTGGTGCAGGGCACCAGAAAACAGGGAGTCCACCCCATGTCTGGAAAGGAGAAGCAGAGGAGATTATCCAAGGGGATGGTGACCTCAGCGGCAGACCAGTAAGGAGGCTCTGTGGCTGAAAGACCCACACTTGTGGCAGGTTGCTGGCGACTTGAGGCGAGGAACCCACGGAGGTTGGGGGCTGCTGATGTTGGGAGTCTTGCGCCGGGCAGCGGGCTGCTGGTGACTGGCTTGAAATTGGCTGAAGGGGATCAAGTATTGGAACTGGGATGTGAGGGGGTGCTAAAGGCACTGAAGGGTTCCTGACCGTGTCAGAGGTTTGGATCTGGAGCTCGGATTGCCAATGGTCTCTGTGTGACTGCGGAAACTGAAAGCACTAGAGGCAAATCTATGGACACTTGGTGACTCTGGGGGGGGGGGAGGGCTCTCTTTTGCGTTCTTTCTCTAACTGTAAGAGGTGCTTCAGGCAATTTCTGCGGTGGAGAATCTGCCTAACAGCAGACAAAAGCAATTTCATGTAATATGACACTGTTTTAGTACAATGGCATTAAACTGAATCTTGAATTTCACATTTGCTGTATCACGTAGGAAGTTGGAGAAACACTAAACTAACTTTTTATTGAATTTAGCATGTTTAAGTGTGTAATAATGCTGACAAATTTAGTTAGTTTAACTGACCTAAAAATGTTTTGCCGCTGATTTTCGTTTGTACTCAGCACCTGATGCCTCTTGTGTCAGTGTCCAACAATAGTCAGCTGGCACTGATGGATTCCAGTTGCCCTGATTCCGCTTTTCCATAGTCAAAATGTCCCAGTGAAACCTTTCACCGTGTTCGTCACTGACTGCACCAAGATCAGCAGGGAAGAAGTCCAAGTGTGAATGCAGATAATGAATTTTCAATGACATGTTTTGCATGCTTGAAGCATGTAAAAATATGAAAGAAATCACAAAGATATGTTCTATTTAAATAATGGTGCAGTTTAGGAAAATTTTAAGGTGATTTTCATGATCAGCAGCTCAAAACCCATAAAATAGACCCTAAAGTGTTCAGGAAGTAACATCTTCGTTGTCCAGTGTACTTATCCTGTACTGGACCTTTTTTTTAATTCTCCCCAAATTCTATTCAACCCCCCCAGATTGTACCCTTCACCTCTAACTCCCCCCACCAATCCACCGACACGCACATCTCTGGGGCGTGGGAGCACCCATTGGGATCCCAGGCAATTGCAGGGTGAATGTGCAAACCCCTCGCAGATAGCACCGGAGGTGGGGGATGGAACCCAAGCCCCCAGTGCTGTGAGGCCTTGACTCCCATTGGTGGGGAAGGGATGCGTGGAAGAAAGGAAATGTCCATGATAGGATGGTTATCAGCACCTTAAGTGACCTGGCCAGCTCGATTACATTTGGAGGAGAAGAAAACAATAAAAAAATGGGACAATTTTATTTGCTAATTCTACTTTGGGATGTTTCAGTGTAACGCAGCCATTATATTTGTTCCAGGTGTTGGGTCAGATTGGAACCCAAGGCACATAATTTATATTTTAAGTTTAAACGTACATGCCCTCCTATCCCACAATCCTGTATCACCCAAATACCCCAATGAACCCATATATGTTCTGAAGGGTTGGAGGAAACTAGAGCACCCAGAAGAAGCATATAGAGAAATGGGGAGAATGTACAAACTCCTTCCAGACAGCACCAGATTCTAACCCAGCCCAAAATCTTGCTGATTCTACCCAAGGTAAGGGTGACTTGCGGTGACATTTATCAAGGCGTCTTATCAAGCTTAGATGCTTTCAAACTCGCCCTCTCTCCCACACCAGCTCAGTGTCGAGCCCTAACTCCTTGTCCTCCTCTGTCGCAGCTCTTCACGGAGTACGGGCGCCTGGCAATGGACGAGACGTCTATGAAACCCTTCCAGGTAGGACCATCTCTGCCTCAGGGCCAGGACACAACAGGTGTACGGTCAGGCACTAAGGTAGAAAAAATAAACAGGCAGACTATTTTATTTTTAATGGGGAGAAAATTGAAAATATCCAGAACGGGAAGAGGTCGGATGTTTGTGGTGCCTGCAGTCCTCCTTGAGCAACTCCACTAATCTCTGTCATACTGTCGGCCCCATGCCCATTCACACCACAAGTGGTCACTAGGAAAAGCAGCAGAACCCATCTTGGAATGTACAGTTATGCACAGTGGGAGAAAAAAATAAATGGGCAGACTTTTTTAAATGGGGAGAAAAATTAAAAATACCCAGATGCAAAGGGACCTGGAAATCCTCGTACAGGATACCCTGCAGGTTGAGACGATGGTGAAGAAGGCAAATGCAGTGCTGGCATTCATTTCAAGAGAACTAGAATACAAGAGCAGGGATGTGATGTTGCATCAAAGGTTATAGGGAAAGGGCCGGGCAGTGGGGCTGTGGGAAAATGGATCAGTAGGGCAGACTCGATGGGCTGAATAGCCTATTTCTACTCCTATGTCTTATGGTCTTAAGATGGGTCAAGCAGACTCAGCATGGCCTGTGGTGGGCTGTTAATTTGCCTTCAGTAGGGAGAAAAGGCCACCAATCATTCAATACATTTGTGCCAAACAATGGGCCTCTGCGGAAAGAATCATTCACCTGCCCTTGACCTTCCAATGCCAGGTACCTTAACTGGATAAGAAACACAGAAATTGTGGCCTCAGAAGCTCAGTGCCGCGGAGGAGGGTGACTCATGCCAGCCATGAACTCAAGCCAACCGTCGTCGTGGCCTCCTGGCACGTGAGAAACAATTTCAGCCAAAAGCATGGGGAGAAGTGGTTGGGAAATTATTTGTGCACCCACAAAAATGGTGGTGAGGCCAGCTCTCCGGATTTGTTCTAGAATCTTTCCCATCCAATCACGAGAGTAGATGGTCCTCTATGTTCAGCATCTCATTCGGAATTTTGTTACGTATGTAGATGTGAAGGATATGAAGGGCTATGATCTGGATGCAGGTCAAGGAATGAAGCAAATAGTTTAGCACACACTAGATGGACTGAAGGGACTGTTTATGTGCTGTCATATTCTAAGGTTCTATTTCATATTTTCTCCTGTCATAGATGCAGATCATTTGGCCCATCATCTCTGAACATTCCCATTGCTCCTGATCTCTAGCCTATTCTCTCTCATGTTTACCCATCGGTCCCCCCTCCCCAACTACAGGCAATTCACAGCAGGCAGTTAAACTTCTTCGGGTGGAGGGGGGAGCAATTCTGGAGTAGGCGAGAGCGAGATCCACATGTCACTAGGAGAACGTGCAAATAGAACGTTGGCCTTCGTCGCCGGAGGGTTTGAATTTAGGAGCAGAGAGATTCTGCTGCAACTGTACAAGCTACTGGTGAGGCCGCATCTGGAGAACTGCTCCTTACTCGAGGAAGGATGTACTGGCTTTGGAGGCGGTGCAGAGGAGGTTCATCAGGTTGATTCCAGAGATGAGGAGGTTGACCTATGAGGAGAGATCGAGTCGTCTGGGACTGCACTCGCTGGAATTTAGAAGAATGAGAAGGGATCTCATGGAAGCATAAAAAATTATGAAAGGCATAGATAAGATAGAGGTAGGTAAGTTGTTCCCATTGGTGGAGGAGACTGGATCTAGGGGACGTAGCCTCATTCAGGGTAGTAGATTTAGGATGGAGATGAGGAACTGGTTTTCCCAGAGGGGGGGGGGGTGAATCAGTGGCATTTGTTGCCCATTGAAGCAGTGGAGGTGGCCTCAGTAAATATATTTAAAACAAAGTTGGATAGATTATTACATAGTAGGGGAATTAAGGAATATGGGGAAAAGGCAGGCAGGTGGAGATGATCCTCTCATCAGAACAGCCATTGAATGGCAGAGCAGGCTCGATGGGCCGAATGGCTGACTCCTGCTCCTATTTCTTATGTTAAACTCCACAAAAATTCGAAGGGACCACCTGAAGTGGCAGTTAATGAAGTAGACAAAGGCTGCATAATCAGTCAATAATTATGGCTCTTTTGTCTACTTCATTAACTGGCACATCAATTTTATTAGCAGAAACTAATGGTACAATAATGAAAGACAATGGGTGCATACACAGTTATACCCAAGGGGAGTGTCTTTAATGGTAGAGATAATACACACCCAATGTCAGTAAAGCAGGGCTAGGCAAGAGGAAGACTGACAGCTCAGCATAGATTCACCACACCATCACCATGCCGGGTGGGAGTTCGGAAACAAGTGGGGACAAGGCGACACTAAGCTGGGCATCGTAAGATGGGCAGGTTGCAAGGGAGCTCCCTTGGTCTCAGCTGGAGGCAGCTGCTGAGCTCCACAATTGGGAGGAAAGAAACATCCCCTAAATCTCTGCCCCACTCCCACTCTGATCCCTTCTTCTGTCTGAGGACAGAATTGAACTGGGATGGCTGGAGCTATGGACAACACTGACACTGTGACCTCCCATTACTGGTCCTGAGTTTGCCAATTAGGGAGGACAGGCTAATGTCATATCTCAAGATCACAAGATATACTTCAGGAGCAGGTAGGCCCATTAGCCCACTGGACCAGAGTGATGGTGCTCCTTTATGACATTGGATGTCTTCTTAAGGCAGCACCTCAAGTAGATATTTTTAAAATTTAGACATACAGCACTGGCCCTTGAGCCTGTGCCACCCAAATACACCCAATTAACCTACAGCCCTCATACATTCTGAAGGGTGGGAGGAAACTTGAACACCCAGATGAAAGCCACGCAGACATGGAGGAGAACATAAAACCCCATACAGACAGCATGGAATTCGAACCCAGCTCGCTGGCATGTAATGGCATTGCGCTAACCGCTACATCAGGGCTGGCTAAACTTTTTCGGTTGTGTGCCACATACAGAAAAATGAGGAGTCACGGGCCAAACAATATTAAGCCCTGTAGTTTTCAGCCATGGTCGCCAACTTTAACAGGCCATTTCAAGCTTGTACAGAGCTGCCGGCAGTCAGACTGAGCGGTTGGACCCTGCTGGGGAGCGCTGAGACTTCGCTCCCTGTAGTTGGAAACGCTGCTGTTTCAGCAGTTTCGGCGGCGCCACTGCTTTTTTTTCATCCATTGGGGCACTTAAAAATGGGCAACGGGCTGTAGTTGAACCGTGGGCTGCAGTTTGGCCACCCCTGCTTTATGCTAGCTATGCATAATGGGTGGGAGGTCCGTGATGGACCTGGCTAGGTTTCGCCACTCTCTGCAGCCTCTGCGTCCCCGAGTTTCCAAACCAGGCTGTGAAGCACCCAGTTAGAGTTGTACCCATGTGCAAGGACATCAAGAGGTTGGCAGTTTCCCATCTTAATGCACCTGCTCACTCCATCCTACAGACACTGCTGTTCCTGGTGCGGGACTGGAGTTTTCCCTATGAGTTTCCTTACGGATTGGAAGGAGGGAGAAACTTCTTGGAGAAGCGACTCCAGGTAGGGATCATGTATGAGCAGTTCTCTCCGATCTGCCTGTTGCTTGTGAGATGGTTGAGGGGAGGTCCCCGGCGAGGTGTATAAATTTCTGCAAAGCTTCTTCGGGTGAATCTTCACCACCATCATTCAATCACCCACGATCACCTGGGGAGGGAGAATTTTAACAGGAACCTGAAGGGTAACATCTTTACATAGAAGGTATATGGAACGGGCTGCTGGAGGAGGTGGTTGAGGTAGGTACATTTAAGAAACATTTGGATGGATGGAATGGGTTTAGAAGAATTTGGGCCAAATGCAGGCAGGTGGGATGGGTGTACCGTATACAGATGCTCCTCTACTTACAATTGGCCAACTAATGATTGTTTGAAGTTTTTCAGTGTGGAATAAAAGTTATTCATCATTTAATTATAAAATAGGCTTTGTTGTAGATAAATTTGCCCAGCTGTCGGCTAGGGTAAGTATTCTGAGCACATTTAAGGTAAGTTAGGCTATAATGTTCAGTATGTGCGATATTGTATCCTTTTCAACTTGTGATTATCCCACTTACGATGGGTTTGCCAGAACATAACCCCATCGTATGTTAAGGAGCATCTGTACACGCATGTAATACTGTAGTTGATGTTATGTAGAAGTTGATACCCCCTTCCCCACCCTATATTTGGCCCTAAATTCTGCTATTTTACATACATCGCGTGTAAAAGTCAACCCCTCGCCCTATTTTAGGCCTGACCACCTGCCCACCATAGCTCCCGATCCCCTGACAGCGGACTCTCACCCAAGCCCTGGCCACCCACCCATCCAAGCTCCCGACGCCCCTGACTGCGGATTCTCACCTAGGCCTTGGTTGCCCGCCCATCTGAGCTCCTGATGCCCTGAACACGGACTCACCACCCAGTCCCAACTGCCTGCCCATCCAAACTCCCGAAGCCTCAACCGATGTAGGTACTTACAGTAGTCAAAAGTAGTTTTCGTGTAACAGTTGACCCCCTAAATTTTACCCTAAAAATTGGTTCACAAAACTCGACTATTACACAGTAGGTGGGACATTTCGGTCACCCTGGGCACGTGGGGCTGTGCGACTGCCTAGTGAGCAGATGGGCAGGATTGGGAATCCTGAAGGGCACGTTGGGAAGGTGGATTGGAGGACGGGGTGGAGGGATGGCAAACTGTAGCATGAGCACGGAAGAGATTTTTCCCCTCCTCCCTCCACTGTCCACAGGTCAAGGCTCACCAGCACGAGGAGCTGCAGCTGGTGAGGAGGCACATCCACTCCTGCTTCAGGAAGATCCTGTGCTTCGTCATGCCCCACCCAGGACTGAAAGTGTCCACCAACCCCACCTTTGATGGCAAGCTGAAAGGTAGGTGGAAAGAGAGCCTCCCCTGACGGTGTGGAGAGAAAAGGACCCTCCACTCACAGGTGTGGAGATAGAGAGAAAAAGGGAGCCTCTCCCTGCTGGTATGGAGAGAGAGAGAGAGCCTCCCCCACAGGTGTGGAGAAAGGGAGCCTCCCCTCTCCCTTGGCTGGTGTGGAAGGAAAGGTTTCTCACGCTGCTCCATATCTATGCCCCTGATAACATTGTACACCTCTGCCAGTGTCTTGCCTCTGCCCCACTGGTGCTCAGCCCTCAATCCTATCCCCTGGCAGATATCGAGGATGAGTTTAAGGTTCATCTCCAGGGCCTCGTGCAACTCCTGCTGAGCCCCGAAAACTTGGTGGAGAAGGAGATCGGCGGGTCGAAGATCAGCTGCAGGAATCTGCTGCATTATTTCAAGGTAGGCTCCCACGTCCAATACTGGATGATCCAGGGGAAAGTTGATCTCAGGGCTTCACACGGGAAATGGGAGAATTACTGGGAACATTCAAAAGATAGATGACCTCTGAGCCTTGAAACTCTCTGCAAATGAATCAAGAGGCCATTCATCCCTCTAGCCTTTCCTGCCATTCAGGGAGACCAGCAGTGTAACCCACCTCTTGCTGCCTTTTACTGAATCCCCCTTCTCAGGTTTAGAATTTGCACCAGTTATTGTTTATTGAATACGCTCCATATGTCTGAACTTTTCCATCCTTCACTCATGGCCCCATTTTGTTCTACCCTGCTCCCTATTCCCAGTCTTACAGTCACTAGAATGAATTTCTCTTTCTCCCTGCAATGTACAGAACAGTACAGGAACTGGTCCTTCAACCCCATGAAATCTGTGCTGATCATGATATTAAACTACAGGTGTGTGCCCCCGACCGCATGTGGTCCCATCATTATTCAGATACCGCTTGTATCAGTCCCAACTAATCCCACTGCCTCGCTCTCTCCCCACAGCCTTGCATCAGTCCCAACTAATCCCACTGCCGCGCACTCTCCCCACAGCCCTGTATCAGTCCCACACTGATCCCACTGCCCCACTTTCTTCCCACATCCCTGTATGTCCCCCAGTGATCCCACTGCACTGCTCTCTCTCCCCACAGCCCCGTGTCAGTTCCCACACTGATCCCACTGCCCTGCACTCTCCCCACATTGATCCCACTGCCCCGCTCTCTCCCCACAGCCCCGAGTTGGTCCCCACACTGATCTCTACTTACAAATAAAAAGTTTACAGGTACACTACAGTATCCTATATACCTTTGCTAAGTGTATAATATGGTGTTCATAAAACGTCCACATCGCATAATGCACAATTTCACAGAATGTATCGTGGACAATAATTGGCACATACCTGTAATCCCATCTGTTTGCATTCATGACCCCTATATTCTCTGCCCGTTTATGTGTCTCAATGCCTCTGAGATGTCACTATTCTCAGACAAAAGGCCTGTGAAAATTGGTGTGCCTCAGGGATTGATGCTGGGACCATTGTTGATTGTCATCTATATCAATGACCTGGATGATAATGTGGTAAATTTGATCAGCATGTTTGCGGATGACACAAAGATTAGAGGCATTGTGGAGAGCAAGAAAGGCTTTCAAAGCTTGCAGAGGGATCTGGACCAGCTGGAAAATGGGTTGACAAATGGTAGATGGAATTTAATGCAGACAAGTGTGCGGTATTGCACTTAGAAAGACAAACCAAGAAAGGACGTACATGGTAAATGGTAGGGCACTGAGGAGTGCGATAGAAAGAGGGATCTTGGAATACAGATACATAATTCCCTGAAAGTGGTGTCACAGGTTGTAGAGAGAACTTTTGGCACATTGGCCTTCATAAATCAAAGTATTGAGTGCAGGAGCTGGGATGTTATGGTAAAGTTGTACAAGATATTGGTGAGGCCAAATTTGGAGGATTGTGTGCACTTACAGCACCGACCTACAGGAAAGAGATCAATAAGATAGAAAGAGATCAGAGAAGATTTACTAGGATGTTGCCCAAACTTCAGAAATGGAGTTACAGGGAAAGGTTAAGCAGGTTATTCCCTGGAGCTTAGAAGAATGAGGGGAGATTTGATAGAGGTATTTAAAATTATGAGGAGGACAGACAGAGTAAATGTAGATAAGCTTTTTCCACTGAGGGTGGGTGAGATACAAACCAAAGGACAAGGTTAAGGGTGAAAGGGGAAAGGTTTAGGGAGAACTTCTTCACATAGAGAATGGTGGGAGTGTGGAACAAGTTTTGAGCTGAAGTGAATGTGGGCTCAATTTTAACATTTAAGAAAACTTTGGACAGGTGCGTGGATGGGAGGGATATGGAATGGGTGCAGGTCAGTGGGACTAGGCAGAATAATAGTTTGGCACAGACTAGAAGGGCCGAAGGGGCCTGTTTCTGTGCTGTAATGTTCTATGATTCTATTGTCTGTGTTTCCACCATCTCCTTTGGCACTGTGTCACAGACACCCACCATTCCATGTAAATAAATAACATTATCACACATCTCTTTTTCGGCTTAGAGCTACACCCTTATGTATTTGACATTTCAGAATCAGAATTTATTATCATGAACATGTCACAAGCTTCATTGTTTTGTGGCAGCATTACAGTGCAAATATTGTTATAAATTACATTTCAAAAGTAAATAAATAGTGCAAGAAAGTAGGATAGAGTGAGGTTGTGTCTGTTGTTCATTGTCCAACCAGAAATCTGATGGTGGAGCAGAAGATTTCCATGCGCCACTGGGGAAAATGGCTATCAACCCTTTCTATTCCACTCATAATTTTATAAATTTCAATCAGGTCTCTCAGTGTCTGAAGTTCCAGAGAAAAAATAATCCAAGCTTGTTCAACCTCTCTTTGTAGCCAATGCTCTCCAATCCAGGCAAATCCTCTCCAAAGCCTCTAAATCCTTCCTGTAATGCAGCAACCAGAATTACTACTGTTCTGTGGCTCAAATGAAGTTATATCCAGCTGCAGTGTGACCTCCCAACTTTTATTCTCCACGCTCCAGCCTTCTTTACCTCTCTGTCTTTAAACTGCTGCCATTTCCAAGGGCTCTCAGGAACCACAAGGAGAGCAGTTAGTGCAACGGTATTGTAACGCCAGTGTCGGATCTGACACTGTCTGTAAGGAGCTTGTACGTTCTCTCCATGTCTGCGTGGGTTTTCTCAGGTTCTCAGTTTACTCCCATTCTTCAAAACGTATGGGGTCAGTTGGGTGTAATTGGGTGGCACGAGCTGGTGGGCTGAAAGGGCTTGTTACCATGCTGTATGTCCAAATTTTTTAAAAATTAGGTACCCTGAATTGGGATTGAAAGGAAATGATCAAGGTTACCTCCGTTTCTCCTTGTTTTGCCATTTTGAGTGAGTTTGGAACAGCACCCTCAGATTCATCTGCACATCAGTGCTTCAGAAGTTCCTGCCATTTCATTGAACACTTTCCTCTAACATGACTTCCCAAAGTGTAACACCTGACACCTGTCTGTATTTAACCACCTCGACTATTTCTCTGTATCCTCGCCGCCCTTCCCACAGTGCTCCCTTCTCAACACCTTCCCACAATGCTCCTTCCTCACCGCCCCTCCAACAGAGCTCCCTCCTCACCACCCCTCCCATGGTTACCTCCTCACCACCCCTCCCATAGAGCTCCCTCCTCACTGCCCCTCTCACAGAGCTCCCTCCTCACCACCCCTCCCACAGTGCTCCCTCCTCACCGCCTCTCATATGGCACTCCTTCCTCACTACCCCTCCCATTGTACACCCTCCTCACCACCCCTTTAACACTGCTCCCTCCTCGTCACCACTCCCACAGCACTCCCTCCTCGTCGCCCCTCTCAAGGCGTTCCCTCCTCACTGCCCCTCATAACAGCACTCCTTCCTCACCACCCATCCTACTGTGCTCCCTTCTCACCGCCCCTCCCACACTGGTCCCTCCTTGCCACCCCCCCACGGCGCTCCCTCCTCACCACCCCTCCCACATTGCTCCCTCCCACAGTAATAAGAGCAAGGCTTATCTCCTTGTAACTTCAATGTGGTGTTCCCATCCACCACTGGGAGTGTCTTCCTTTCTTGCCTATCAAGTGTACACCTCCTCCTTAAAACGAAAAAGCTTTGCTGTCCAGTTCCCTTGGAGGAAGAGAGTTCCAATGACTCACGGACCTTGGAGGGAAAAAAGAGACCGCCTCTTCTCCGTCCTAAATGGGCAATTCTTTATTTTTAAACTGTGACTCTATGAGGATGACTCAGTCGATCAAACAGGGCAGCCTGGCATCACCTGAGACTCCTTGGTAACTGAGGATTGACAGCTAGATGCTGGTGTGGCTGGAAGGTCCCCAAAGTGCCTCACAAAAACATCACAGACAGAGGCTTGGCAGTGCGCTGCCCTCACGGGTAGTGCCTGAGAGGAACAGGCAAAAGTGCCAAGGTTTAGGGGGAGTATTCCAAAACAACAGGGCAGGAGAGAGCGGGGGTGGGGGGAGGAGTGTTGGAGGAGGTGAGGGAGATCAGGAAAGGGTCACATAGGCCTCAATGGAATTTTAAACAAGATCAAAGTTCAAATTTTCCCCATTGTCCCAAAAACCAAGTCCGCAAAAGTCATTTTCATTTGTTTGCCCTGTAAAGACACAAAGAGATTGCAGGAAATTGGACGGACAGCACATCGTAACTAGATGGAGTCAACATCAACACCCAATTTCCATTACCTCTCCTTTCCTCCAACTCCCCAGCCCTTCTCCCGACAGAGAGCTATTTTTCATTGCCTTCTCCACCCAATCAGTCTCTACCCTCCCACCAATCTGTATCTCACCTGTTTGCCTGTGATCCTCCCCCCTCCCCGCCTCATCTTTTGTTTCAGGTGCCTGCCTGATTTCCCACATTCCCTATGAAGGGGCCAGGTCCAGACCGTCGACTGCATGTTATTTCCCATGGACGCTGCATGGGCCATTCTCCAGCGCCAAATAGACACCGCTTGCCTAGCTCAAGGCAAGAGAGGGAAGCAAAAGAGAGTCCCAGCATGGACACCGAATGTTCATGGATCCTACCGCCTCATGTGCTCCCCATAGCAGCTGCACCACCTCCTGTCCGGTCCGGCAGTCAACCCAATCTCCAGGCATCTGAGTCAGCCTCTGGCTCCCAACCCCAAAGTGATTACAAAGCCATCGGTGCCTGGGTACCTTGCACACCTATCCCAGTCCTGGCACTTGGTTCTCACGAGCTGGCCTCCCAGCAGTGAAGAGAGTCTCAGACTCCCGAGCTCCTCACTGGTCCTCTGCAGGTGGTCTCCTACCCTGCAGGGTCTTCTCATTAGAAGTGGCACCGCAGAAGACAATAAACCTACCTTGGTGGCTTTGCAAAACCAGGAGCAGGAGCTGGCCATTCAGCCCATTGAGCTTTACTCCCTATTCAATGAGACTCAGCACCACTTTCCCACCCATCCCCTAGAACCCTTAATTCCCCTTCAAAAATCTAGCTGTGCCTTAAACACATTCACCAACGCAGCCTCCACTGCTTTCTTGGGCAGAGAATTCTACCAATTCACCTCTCTCTGGGAGAAGCAGTTCCTCCTCATCTCCCTCCTAAATCTACTACCCCGAATCACAAGGCTCTGTCGCCTAGTTCTAATCTCATCTTCCAGTAGAAACAACCTCACTGCTTCTATTTTTCTATTCCTTTTATCATTTTATACATTTCATTAAGATTCCCACTCATCCTTCTAAACTCCAGTGATTGTTCTCCCAGACAACTCAATCTCTCTTCTCAAGTTAACCCCCTCATCTCTAGAATCAACCTCCTCTGCACTGCCTCCAAAGCCAGTACATCCTTCCTCAAGTCAGGAGACCAGAACTGCATGCAGACCTCCAGGTGCTGCCTCACCAGTGCCCTGTACAGTTGCAGCAGGACCTCCCTACGTCTAAATTCAATCCCTCTGGCAAAGAAGGTCAGCAAGCCATTTATCTTCTTGATTACCTGTTGCACCTGCAAACCAACCCTTTGCAATTCATGCGTAAGCACTCCCAGGTCGCACTACACAACAGCACGCTGCAATCAGTCACCATTTAAATAAGAATCTGATCTGTTTTTCCTTCCAAAGTGGATTACCTCACATTTACCATCTGCAAGCCCTCGCCCCACTCACTGTGAGTCTGCACAATTTGCTTTCTACTCAATTTAGTGTCATCAGCAAACTTTGATACTCCACACTCAGTCTCCTCCTCCAAATCCTGAGCGAATGTGGTAACCAATTGTGGGCTCAGCCCCGATCCCTGCGGCTCTCTGCTCACCACCATTGCCAACTAGAGAAACACTCATTTATCCCAACTCTTCCTCCTGATGGTGAACCAGTCCTTGACCCCTCCCCAACTCCATGCATCTTAATCTGATGGCTAAGTTTTTTATATGGCTCCTTATTGAATGCTTTCTGGAAATCTATGTTCACAACTGCCACCTGTTCCCCTTGACCCCACTGCGCTCATTATATTCTCAAGGAACTGTGGCAACTCTGTGGAACACGACCTGCCCTCTCTGAATCCATGCTGGGTCTGCCGGACACAACAAGTTCAATTTCATGGGAGGAATATTTTGCATGGAACATGTCACAAAATTTGCAGCTGGGAAAAGGACAAAAAACCGGGGAGGGGAGAGCAAAGGGAGGTTCTCAAAGTAATTCCCTCCACAGTCTGTCCTATTGTATCCCTTTGCTTTATTTCCTTAGGCATACGTCAAGATCTTCCAGGGGGAGGATCTACCACACCCCAGGTCCATTCTGGAGGTAAGACCTTTTCCCTGCACATTCACAGCTGGACCAGCCTCCCTCAGGAGGGTCACTGAGCTGGCATCTGTTGAAATAGTAGAAACAAAATGTTGTAGAAACTCAGCAGGTCAAACAGTGTCCTTTATGTTAGCAAAGATAAAAATACATAATCAACATTTTGGGCTTTAACCCTTCAACATAGTATGAAAAAATGTGGGCAGGCGCCTGAACAAAATGGTGGGTGAGATGGACAGAGGAGGAGCACGAGCCCACAGGCAGGAGGTAATAGGTTGATAAGAGAGGGAGGGCACAGCAGCAAGCAGGGGGAAGAGGGATGGGGGTGGAGAGCTGGGGGAAAGGGGAGGGAGGGAGAATAGAGGTTAGACTACCACAAACCGGCAAAGTCGATGTAACATATGTGTATCTGCGGGAAATATCTACTGCATCCGGTGCTCCCTTTGTGGCCTTCACTTTGTCGGAGAGACTGGGTGCAGACTATGTCCGCATCAGTGACAGGGATCTCCCAGTTGCCAACCACTTCAATTTCGTACCCCACTCCCATGCCCACGTCCATCCACATACTATCCCACTGAGATCACCTGTAAATTGGAGGAACAATACTTGATTTTTCTGTCTGGACACTCTCCAACCAGATGGCATTAATATAAACTTCTCCAGTTTCTACTCCTTCCCTTTCCCTTGTCATTTTACCCCCCAGCTCTCCACTCCCTCCCCTCTCCAATCACAGAGCCAGCCCCCCTCCCCTTGTTTGCTGTTGTGCACTCCCTCCCTGATCCACCTGTTACCTCTTGCCTGTGGGACCGTGCTCCAACCACCCCCCCCACCCCACCATTTTGTTTGGACGCCTGGTGACATCTTTCCAGGCCCAAAACATTAGTTATGTGTCTTTATCTTTGCTACATAAAGGACATTGTTTGACCTGCTGAGTTTCTCCAGCGCGGTGTTTTAACTTCAACCACGGTGTCTGTGGACTTTCCTGTTTTACATAGTGTCAGGGTTAAAATGCGCTCTGGTGCCTCAGGGTCTCTGCTTCCCTCGTCTGCACTGAATTCCATCTGCCATTTTGCAACCCATTTTTCCAGCTGGTCCAGGTCCCTCTGCAAGCTTTGAAAACCTTCCTCAGTGTCCACCTCAGTGTCCACCACTAAATAGGCCTTTTTACATAGAGATCCTGCAATGTTGTCATAAAGAAGAACTGTCATTAAGCCGTCTTTGCTTGTTTACACTGAACCAAACCACGCCGGAATAATGCTGCTCCAGTGTTTTACACAGCATGCTGCAAAAGAGATGTGACTTGTAACACAACATCATCGAAGTCTAGTGTGAAGTATAACATACACATCCTTTCCTGTCCTGGTTCCCCCCCTGCTGGCTCGCCCTTTTTACACTGATGTCGATTCGGAACCATGACTACCTCCGCTGCTGGCTTAAAGGTGGGACGACACTGACCCCCGCTCCCCCAACTTTTACGCAGAAGGCATGGCGCAATAAAGGTGCATATTCACACTTTGAGGAGATTGTTGTGTCATCTGCCCTGGAACACATTAGCAGAGCGACGAGGCAATGGGTTGGTCCTGAACTAAACCCCAACCTCTTTTTTTCCCTACCCCTACCACCCCAACAGGCCACAGCAGAAGCCAACAACCGAGCCGCCATTTCTGCGGCCAAGGAATATTACCAGCACGCAATGGAGGAGGTAGGCAGTATTTTTGGTTTTCACTCACGGCTCCCCAAACCCGGGATAGACATACCCCTTCCCCCTCCTTGGCATTGTCTGTATGTGAGATTGGCACATTTGACCTGAAATGCTGGAGGAACTCAGGCGGTCTTGCAACGTCCACAGGAGATAAAGATATATTGCTGATGTTTCACGCCTGAGCTCTTCTTCAAGGAGATGAGCAAAATACAGGAATGCTCTTAATAAAGACAGAGCTCGCTGGGGGAGGACTCCAGACCATCAAAAACTGTTAATTGGATAAGAGGAGAAGTGAGAATTGGATTTTTGGGTCTATGAAAGGAGACAGAGGGAGATAGAACTGGGGAAAGGTGAAGGGGGATAAGGAGGGGAGGTGTTTAACGAAAACCAGAAAAGTCACTATTAATGCCATCCAGCTGGAGGGGGAGGATGCCCATACGGAAGATGAGGTGTTGTTCCTCCAATTTGTGGGTGGTCAGTCTGGCAGTGCATGAGACAGCCATGTCAGCAAGGGAACGGGAATTGAGATGGGTGGCCACTATGAGATTGCTGCGAACACTCAAAGAGGCGATCTCCCAGTCTGCATCCAGTCTATCTGATGTACAGGAGACCACAACGGGAGCACCAGACGCAATAGACGACCCCTATTGCAGATATGCAAGTGAAGTGTTGCTTCACTCGGAAGGAGTGCGGTGAATAGGAGGTGTGGGTGCAAGTGGAGCATCTCCTGCGGTCACAGGGGGAGGTGCCAAGGGAACAATTAGTGGGGAGGGAGGAGTGGACAAGAGAGTCATGGAAGGCGCGGTCATTGTGGAAGCCGAATGTGTTGTAATGCCACACATACCACCACTTTATGGCATTGGCACACCGTCCAACAGGGTCTTTGGCCCTTTGAGCTGATCTTGCATTCCCCACATTTTGTTCTCTCCCTACATACCCATCAGCTCCTCCCACATCCCAGACTCCACCTCCTCCCCCCACCCACATGCTCGGTGGAAATTTACAGCAGTCAATTCAACCCACTCACTTTTGGGTTTATACTTCTCAGACCGGGGGGTGGGGGGGGGGAGGGGGAAGTGGCAGGAGGATGTACAAACTCCACGTGAACAGCAGCACAGGTGGGAATCAAACCTGGGGATCTTCACCCCACACACCCCTCCTCCCCACCCACCCCCCCCCCCTCGTCTCTCGCTGGTCCTTCTGCTACGTGTCACAGCTTCCTCTTAAATTGGTCCCAACTGCTTTCCAGCTAAGGCCCGGCATTCCCGTCCTCTGTTCTTCATGTGACACGGTGTCTCCTAATACTCCTGCTGGACTCACCGGTGGCTTTTCTGCTGTTTATGGTTGTAAAGGTTTAAAAAGTTAGTGTTTTTTTTTAAAACTCTTAGTTAATTTCATTAATGGCTAATATAATGGTGTCCCTCACCGACTCCAGCTTGTCCTTTATCCCTGTCAAGGCGAGAGGCAGCTCTGTAATCCATCTGAATGGGAGAACAGGGTAAAGGGGCTGAATGGTCTCTTGATCTTGTCCAATAGGCCCAAAGGATGGGACAGCCTCCTCCTGATCCAGAATCATGGATTCAAGGAGCTGAGTGTTCTCTTTCTGTAAGGGGGTGAAGGTCCTTCCCCTGTTCTCATACGTGGGTTGGATGCCTGAATGGCTGATTGGCCTGATCCTTTTGGCCCATGACCCCATACTGCCCAATTACACCCAATCAACGTAAAACCCTCAATCATTTTGAAAAATCGGGGGAAACCGGAACCCCTGGAGGAAACCCACGCAGACACAGGAGAATGCACAAACTCTTTCTAGACAGCGCCGGATTCAAACCCTGTAATAGTGTTGCGCTAACTGCTATGATAACTGTGCCATCTTAACCATATAATAGGCTTAATGGTCTGATTATTTTCCATGAGTTTGATGGGCTGAATGGCCTGTTCCAATATTGTGGTTGATGGGCTGAATGATCTCCTGATCTCATATCATGGGGTTGATGGGCTGAATGGTTTTTCGTTCCTATTTCATGGGTTCAATGGGCTGAATGGCCTCAAGGTACTATATTGTAGGTTTGATGGGTTGAACGGCCTCCTCGTGAAACTATCTCCTGGGTGGGATGGGCTGAATGGTCTTGTGATACTACTTTGCATGTTTGAAGGGCTGAACGGCCTCGTGTACCTGTAACGACCATAAGACCACGTCGCAGGAACAGAATGAGGCCATTCGGCCCATTGGATGTCTCCTCCCCCTAAACTGTGCTCCCCTGCCCTTCCAGCTGTGCGGCGGTGACAAGGCCTACATCATGCCATCCAAGCTGAGGGAACGGCACCTAGTGTACTGGGAGACAGCCGTCGAGAAGTTCCGCTCAAGGAAGAAGATGGGGGGCCCTGTCCTGAGTCTGCGCTACCAGCAGGAGCTGGAGGCTGACCTGGATGAGATGCTGGAGAGTTACCTCAAGTTCAACCACAGCAAAAACTTCTTCAGCCTGGTCCACACGCCCTTGGCCATGCTGCTGGTCATCATCCTCATGAACGTGCTGTCGGGCTTTTTGAATCTGCTGGGCCTGGGAATCCTCTCCACCTTCTTCAACTTCTTCATTGGCATGGCTATGCTCACACTCATGACCTGGTCCTATATCAAGTACACGGGGCAGGGCCCGATGCTGGGGGAGGTCATTGATGTCATCAGCGATGCCATTCTAAGTGGGGTGAGTGTCTTCCTGTTTCCTCTCTTCCTCTCTTTCTCTCTCTCTCTCTCTCTCTCTCTCTCTCTCTCTCTCTGGGGGAATAACCTCCACTACATGCTGGGCTGTGAGGAGGGGGGTGGGGGTGGGATCTGAATCACTCACTACCGAACCATGGCTTGGAGTCGTCTTAGAAATGGCAGAGCAGGAGGTCCATAACCCATTTTGACCTTGGTGGCATTGTAGAACACAAGAACTAGAAGCAGGGGTCTGCCATCCAGCCCGTCAAACCTGATCCCAATTTGATGAGAGCACAGCTGATCTGGCCTCTTCCTCAGAACCCTTAATTCTTCAAAAAGCCCTCTGTCTTCAACACATTCTCTGAAGCAGCCTCTCATTCAAGTTCAAATTTATTATCAGAGTACATACATGACATCACATACAACCCTGAGATTTTTCCTATGGGAATATCAAGGGCCCACACCACCCAGCATACGCTCTGTTCTCGTTGTTGCCATCAGGAACAATGTATTGGTGCCACCCCTCCACCATCAGACTCCTCAACGACAAACTCAAAGGATTCTTGTGCACTTTACTGATTTTCTTTTTTATTCTATCTGGATTGCGCAGTCAGTTTGTTTACATTTGTTATCTGTTTACAGTTCAGGACCCCAAAACCCAGCAGCAATAGATTTTCACCATGACAAATGGTTACTTAAACAAAAGTTGTTTTTAATTATATTTAAACATGAAAGCAGAATCAAGCTTTAACATCTTAACTTAACTTAACTTAACTTAACTAACCTAACTTAACCCCCTTCTAATTCTAAGTGCACGTGTATGTAATGTGTGTGTAAATTTAAGAAATTTCTTTGGTTCACAGTCCAATCTCACTTCTCATTCTTCCAAGTTCACTGGTGGTTGCAAGCAATTCTTATACTATGCACAGAATTTAACATGTATAAAGTTCACCAGGCTTTGGTGCTGGAAAGGTAAATGTTTACCACTCAGGAAGGCTCTTGTAGGTTTTGTAGAGAGAGATGTGTTGTTCCAGGATTTCCACAACTGAGGTACCACCATTAGTCACCTCCATGTCTTGCTGATGAAACTTTCCCCATCAGGGTTCTCCAGATGATAACCTCTTTCTTTCAGGCTACCACAGAGTTCCTTTCTTTTCCGCTTATTCCAAGAGAAACATCAGACAAATAGCACTTCCAGCCATCTGTCACTCTGGAGTTTCTGTTTCAGTTTCATCAAACTTCTGGCTTGGTACAGCTTTCAAAGACTTCTCTCTCTCTCTCTCTCTCTCTCTCTCTCTCTCTCTCTCTCTCTCTCTCTCTCTCTCTAGCAAACAATAGAAGTTAGTCTTTTTGTCAATTTATTGTTTTAGGTAAACAATGTCCTCTCTGTGAAGAGGTATTAGGAGACAGCTTATCTCTTGCTTTTAAAGACAATAGTCCATTCATTCACTTCAATTAACAGCCACTTGTGGAATGTGTATAGCATTCTCCATAGTTTCCGTAAAGTCACTGAATATGAATTCTTCAATATTTCAAATAAGATCTGTTTTAAAGTGTGTGTATGTATGTAACCTCTAATTTTACCAATTTATCTCCCAAAAACATTCCCAAGTATTCCATCACACATGTTAATTATTTTTTACATTACCAATTAGTCACAATTCTTCCATGCCCACAGGAAGAAGAATCTCAGGTTATATGCGATGTCATGTATGTACTCTGACAATAAATCTGAAATCTGAAAGGATAGATAAGGTAGACAGTCAGAGCTTTTTTCCCAGTGCAGAGGACATCTGTACAAAGTGAAGGGAGGAAAGGTTAGGGGAGACATTGAGGTAAGTTTTTTCACACAGAGAGTTGTGGGTGCCTGGAATGCTTTGCCGGGGTGATAGTGGAGGCTGGAACAATCAGAGCTTTTAAGACACCCTCAGACAGGCACATGGATACAGAAAAAGTACAGAAGAAGTCCGAAAATCCGATCTGCTCGGAGATTGGGTCGGTTCAGATTTTTTGGCTGCTCGGGCAGTACTTTTAAAATTCAAATCTAAGGAGGAAAAAAGAAGAGATGATCAGGTAAATGTTGAGAGTTTATTCATGAGAAAATATAGCATGCTTCATTTATCAAAACAAGCAGTTTTAAAGAAAAAATGAAGTCAGCAGGCATGGTCGCTTGTTGCCGCTGTGGTGCTTACTCATGCATGCACGCAAACAAAAGCCTGCTAAATTTAAACTGGTTGAGATTTTTCATCAAATCTGGATTACCAGGTGGTCCGGATTTCTGGCATCTACAGTAGAGGGTTATAAGGTAGGGAGGGTTTAGTTTTCATCCCCGAGTTTTTGTTTCTCCTGCCAGTGGAAACAACCTCCCTGCTTCTATCTTCCTTTATAATTTTATGTTTCCATAAGATCCCCACTCTTCCTTCTAAACCCTGGAATACGATCCCAGGCGACTCCATCTCACCCCTTGAGCTCACACCTCATCTCTGGAATCTAACTGATGATGGGGTGGATCAGAGATCACATGTGAAATGGGCTGAAGAACCCAGGGAGTTCACTCCATTCAGAATGCGAGAACAATCCATTTCCCACTCTGAAACTCTGCATCATTTCGTATTTGCAGTATTGGCCAGTTCGGGACTTTGATGGGAGAAGGTAGCCAGAGCATCTAGCCTTTATTTCTATTAGCATCAACACACTGAATACACTCTTTTTGCACAATATTTTGGCAGGGGAAGGAGGGGCAGTGTGGAGGGAGTGCTGTAGGAGAGGTGGTGAGTAGGGAGGAGGGGTGAGGAAGGAGGTGCAGTGATGAGGGAATGCCACTCTGTGAGAGGGGCATTGAGGAGGGAGCACCGCTCCGTGGGAGGGCATTGAGGGAGCACCTCTCTGTGGGTGGGGTGCAGAGGAGGGAACCCTGATCTGCAGGAGGGGCATTGAGGAGGGAGTGCCTCTCCGTGGAAGGGAACCACGCTCTGCGGGAGGGGTATTGAGGAGGGAGTGCCTCTTTGTGAGATGATTCCTTCTTTAAACTGAGATCCCACGTTGATCTCAGGACCAGGGAACCTCTTCCTCCTGTAGCTTGGGGTCCTACCTACCTCTTCCCTGCAGGTTTGTGTTGATGGGTACTTTGGGGCACATTGCAGATATCGAATCTGATCATCACCCGTTACTTGCGCATTCCATCCACTGTCGTGCTCACGGGGCTGGCCCAGACGGCCACGAGGAGTTAGCCGAAGATGGAGCCAGGATCCAACCCCGCTTCTCCTCCACGAAGGAATCGCACTGCCTTCAACAGAAGCAGGAGAGGACACCTGGGGACTATGAGCCAATAAATCAAAGGTTGGACCATGTGCAAACCAAGGCCTCTTTGTTCCATAAGACATAGGAGCAGAAATAGGCTATTTAGACCATCGAGTTTGGCCTGCCATTAAATCATGAGCTAATCCATTTTCCCACTCAGCCCCACTGCCCGGCCTTCTCCCCATAACCAATGATGCCCTGGCTAATCAAGAACCTATCAATCTCTGTCTTAAATACACCCATTGACCTGGGCTCCACAACCCCATGGTGACAATTCCACACATCTACCACATTTCTGTTCTAAGTGCATGCCCTTCAATCCTGAAGTTGTGCACTCTTATCCCAGAGCAGTGGTTCTCAACCTTTGTTTCTCACTCAAATACCATGTAATCCCTTACAAACCACAAAGTGCCAATGGCACATTGGCCTTCATAAATCAAAGTATTGAGTACAGGAGTTGGGATGTTATGTTAAAGTTGTACAAGACATAGATGAGGCCAAATTTGGAGGATTGTGTGCAGTTTTGGTCACCGAACTACAGGAAAGATATCGATAAGATTGAAAGAGGGCAGAGAAAATTTACTAGGATGTTGCCCAGACTTCAGGAATGGAGTTACAGGGAAAGGTTAGGACTTTATTCCCTGGAGCATAGAAGAATGAGGGGGGATTTGATCGAGGTATTTAAAATTATGAGGAGGACAGACAGAGTAAATGTAGATCAGCTTTTTCCACTGAGGATGGGTGAGATACAAACCAGAGGACATGGGTTAAGGATGAAAGGTGAAAAGTTTAGGGGGAATTTCTTCACACAGAGAGTGGTGGGTGTGTGGAACAAGCTTCCAGCTGAAGTGGTGAATGGGTCAATTTTAACATTTAAGAAGAATTTGGACAGGTATGTGGATGGGAGAGTTATGGAGGGCTAAGGGCTGGGTGCAGGTCAATAGGACTAGGCAAAAAGAATGGTTTGTCAGAGACTAGAGGAGCCGAGGTGGCCTGTTTCTATGCTGTAATTGTTTTATGATTCTATGATTTCAATAAGATTCTCCCCCTCCCATTCTCCTAAATCCCAATGAATTCAGGCCAAGAGCTGCCAAACACTGCTCATATGATGACCCTTTCATTCCTATAATCATTGTTGTGAACCTCCTTTGAACCCTCTGAAATATCAGTGCATCTTTCCTTAAATGAAGAGCTCAAAACTGCTTGTAATTCTCCAAGTAAGGACTTACCAGAGCCTTATCAAGCCGCAACATCACATCCCTGCTCTTATATTCTATTCCTCTTGAAATAAATGCCAGCATTGCATTCGCCTGCCTCATAGCCGACTTAACATTTTGAACCATGGGAGGAAACGAAGCCCCTGGGAGACATGGGGAGAACGTACAAGCTCCTTCCAAATGGTGTGGGATTCGATCTCTGGTCACTGGCGCTGTAACAGCGTTGCACTGGCCGCAGTGAGCCCCCATGCCACCTTTTGGCAGGCCCCATGGGATCTCATTCTTCTAAACTCCACGGAATACAGACCTAAACTATTGTGAGCAGCTGTAGGGACTCGCTGGTCAGACAAGCATCTGTGGGAGAAATGGATTGGGACCTTTCATTGAGTCCATTCTACCAATGGGCTTTTAATTTGTGCATCAGGCTCCAATGTTCCTCCTTGTCTACTGGAAATATAAATACACTATTTCTTCTAGATCAACTCTCCCCCAGAATTCAAACAGATTTCTCAAATATTATTTACCTTTCACATAACCTCTGTGATTAGGTTTAATGTTATTGTTTTCCTAAATGACAAGTATTTCCTCTCATATTTTGCATTTAACAGCTGTTAAACCCATTGGCCTGTAGTTCCCTGCATTCTGACTTTCTCCCATTTTTGAACCCATTTGCAGTCCTTTAATCTTCTAACTGGAGTTTTGTGAATTCTGAAAAATGTGCTGTGGTGGAAGGGTCAGTGAGGAGGGAGGGACGGTAGGGAGGAAGGGATGGTGAAGAGGGAGCACTGTGGGAGGGGCAGTGGGGAGGGAAGGGCAGTAGGGAGGAGGGGCAGTGAGGAGGGAGCACTACGGGAGGGAGGGGCAGTGAAGGAGGGAGCACTACGGGAGGGAGGGAGGGGCGGTGAGGAGGGAGCGCTGTGGGAGGGGCGGTGAGGGAGGAGCGCCGTGGGTTGGGCATTAAGGAGGGAGGGGCATGAGCAAACACCACACCTCCCCCCACCCCCCGCCGCTGGTGGGTTGACAGGCAGGGGGAGGTCAGAGGCGCCCGTCCTCCAGTCCCTGACCCATGGCTAGCGTCTGGAGAGGTTGCTCTGAACCAGCGGCCGGGGCCCCGGGCCGGTTCGGGCTGCGGGCGGCCGGGGACCCGGGCTGCGAGCTTGCAGCTGCCGGGAAGCGAGGCTCGGGATGGGCCGGAAAATGTAGCAACGGAGCAGGCCGCGGATACAATGTGTCGGCTTGGGCTTCCGGCATCCAGGGGAGAGGGGTAACGGAGGAAGTTGGAACCCCTGGGAGAGGGTTAACGATGGGAGGGGGGATCCTTAGAAGAGGGGCAAGGGAGGGAGGTGGAACTCCAGGGTCAATCGGGAGAGATAGACTGGAGGGAGGATGGATCCTGGGAATGGGGTTAATGGAGGCAGTTGGAACCCCTGAGAGAGAGATAATGGAGGGAGATGGGATCCTGGAAAGATGGACAAGCGAGGGAGGGAGAGTGAGCCCAAGATGTCAGACAATGGGATATGTGGGGACAGGGGCAACGTGGTGCCTGGTGCTGGGGAGATTTGGGGTGGGAAGGAGCAACCTGTCACCAGTGTTCCTGAAGCCAGCCTGCAGCCAGATCACCAACATCATTAGACAGGGGCCTCTGAAGGTCGTTGGCTTGGAGTTCCTGCCTCGTTGCACCTGGGCCCTAGGTACGACCATCGCCCCCATGAGGGAAGCCCAGTTTGGGAGCTCTGCACGGAGGAGCTGGCCCCACCTCTGGGCAAAACCTACCCACGGCCATCTCCAACTCCACCCTTGGGCCAGAGCGGTCAGCACTGATGTGCCTCAGGATGTGCTACTCTTCCAGCATCACCGGCCCATCTATTTCCGCCTCCTTGGCCTCTTCTGTGGGGCTCAGTCCCTCTTCTGGGCCTACCTGGCCTTCATTGCCTTCACCTCCCTCAAGGACACAGGCTGCAAAGAGACAGTGCTCATCGGAGATCAAGCCCAGGGATTGCCAAAAATCAGAGGGATGGCCTTGAATTTGGGTGCAGACAAGTGGAGATATGGCTTCACTGCCTCCTGCCTGACGATGGGTAAGAATTACAGTGGATCTGAGAGACATGTGGGACTGCCTGAACTAGTGCAAGGAAATAGCTTGCAGGAATTTCAGTGCACCTGTGCAGCGTACTTGTGTATATGACAACAAACTCAATTCTACACTTTGACCATAGTGTTCATACAGAGAGTGGTTGGAGTGTGGATCGAGCTGCATGAACACTGTGGTCTATGTGTAGAATTTGGATGGGTACATGGATGGGAGGGACATGATCTGGGTGTGCAGATCAGTGGGACAAGGCAGAATAACAGCTCGGAGTGAAGCACGAAAGTCTGCAAAAACAGGCAGAAATGCTAGAGAAACTCAGCCGGACTCGCAGCGTCCATAGAAGGTAAAATTATGTTACCAACATTTTGGGCCTGAGCCCTTACTCAACAAATAAATTATTCCATGAAGAAGGGCTCAGGCCAGAAATGTCGGTAATGTATCTTTGCATCCTAAGGATGTGATGTTGTTGGAGAGGGTGCAGAGGAAATTTACTAGGATGATTCCTGGAATGCAAGGGCTAACGTACGAGAAGCGTTTGGCAGCTCTTGGGTTGTATTCATTGGAGTCTAGGAGAATGAGAGGAGATCTCATAGAGGCATTATGTATTTTGAAAGGTTTAGATAGGATGGATGCGGTTAAGATGTTTTTTCCCTTGGTGGGTGAATCGAGGACAAGGGGTCATCGTCTGAAAGTTAGAGGTTATCCATATAAAACAGAGATTAGGAAGAACTTCGTTAGCCAGAGGATTGTGGATCTGTGGAACTCACTGCCGCATACAGCAGTGGAAGCCAGATCACTGGGAGTATTTAAACAAGAAATAGACAAGTATCTCATCAGTGAAGGCATCAAGGGATATGGGGAAAAGGCCGGAAATTGGAACTAGTGTAGAGCAGCTTAGTGTAGATTTATGGAACAGACTTGATGGGCCAAGTGGCCTGCTTCTGTTCCTTGGTCTTGTGATCTTGTAACACTGGCTGAATTCCTCCAGCATATCTGTGTGTTTTTAATTAGAATAATAGTTTGGCACAGACTAGATGTGCTGAAGGGCCTGTTTCTGTGGTGTATTGCTCTCTGTTTCTATCACATTCATTCCTGGTCACCTCATTACAGGAAACTTTAGAGAGGGTGCAGAGAGATTTGAATTTAATTAAAAAAAAAAATTAGATACACACAGCAGGGTAATAGGCCATTTTGGCCCATGAGACTGGCGCCCAATTTACACCCTGTTAACTTGCTCCCTTGGTATGTTTTTGAATGGTGGGAGTAAGTCAGAGCCCCTGGAGAATACCAATGGAGACGTGGGGAGAATGTATAAACTCCTTACTGACAGCACGCGATTTGAACCCTGGTCCGATCCCAATCGCTATAAAGGCAATGCGCTAATCGCTACACCAACCATGCCACCATGTGAAAAATGAAAGTCTGCAGACGCTGTGATATAATAAAAAACACAGAAATCCTGGAGAAACTCGGCTGGTCTTGCAGAGTCCATAGGAGATAAAGATATAAAACCAACCTTGAGGAGGAGCTCAGGCCCGAAACGTTGGTAATATATCTTTACCGCCTGTGGACTCTGCAAGAACAGCTGAGTTCCTCCAGCATTTCTGTATTTTGACTGTTCTACAATGTTCTTTGTGTTCTCATGTTGTATCATATCTAGGGATTGAAGGAGAGTGTTTGAGATTTTGATAAGATTGGTCAAGAAATCTTTTCCTTCCTGGGATCCCAGATTTTACAGGTTGAAAGGATCTTCTAGAAATGTATGAAAAGATGGAGTAGTTAAGTTTCCATGGGTGGGTGAGACCAGAACTAGGGGACGTAGCCTCAAGATTCAAGGCAGTAGATTTAGGATGGAGTGAGGAGGAACTGCTTTTCCAAGGGGGTGGGGAATCTGTGGAATTCACAACCATTGAAGCAGTATCAGTAAATATATTTTCAAGACAAGGTTGGATAGATTTTTACATATTGGTGGAATTAAGGGATATGGGGACAAGACAGGTCGGTGGAAATGAGTCCATCATCAGGTCAGCCATGATCTCATTGAATGGCAGGGCAGGCTCGATGGGCCGGGTGGCCCATTTCTCCTATTCCTTGTGTTGTCATGAAAAGCAGGCAAAAAAACTCTACAGATGCTGAAACCGCTGAAATAAAGGCAGAGAAAGTTGGAAATGCCCAGCAGGTTGTGCAGCATCTGTGGAGGGATGAGCTGCATTGGCCCTCTCTCCTGGTGTTGGGGTTGACTAGCTCCCCCTCGCTGTTTTGGAGGGGGGGGCCTTAGGCATCGATGGGGGGGGGTGAGGGAATTCTTTTCACATGGGGTGATTGCTGATCCTCTGTTCCCACGGGGTTCTGACAGGGTGAGGGGATGATCTAACGGTGAGAGGTCCAGGTGATCGGGCTCGCGCTTGATGTGCACACACACGGACACATGCATGGGCACCCAGATGGTAAAAACTAAACGCAAGGCACATAGGCCAAGCATGCAGAGACACATGATAAATGACCAGGCACACAATGAGCAGGCACACATGTGTGAAACATGAAAGTCTGCAAACGTTGTGATTGAGGTAAACACACCAAAATGCTGGAGGGAAAGTTGGGGGGGGGGGGGGGTAGATGCGTGGATCTCACACTAACCACCCACTTTGATTCTCCATCCCATTCCCTTGCTGACATGTCTGTCCATGGTCTCATGCACTGCCAGACTGAGACCACCCGCAAATTGGAGGAACACCACCTTATCTTCCGACTAGGCACCCTCCAACCAGATGTCATTAATATTGACTTCGCTGGCTTTCATTAAACCCCCTCCCACCTCTTCTTCTCCCATAGCTTTTCCCTCTCTCTCTCTCTACATTCCGTCTCCTTTTGCACAAACACAATAAATTCTTATTTTGTCCCTTGTCACATCCAACTAACACCTTTTGTTGGCCTGGATTCCTTCCCCCATTGTTTGAATTTGGGCATTTCTGAGATTTCCAGCTTTTGGCTCATTCTGCTTCTTCCTTGAAGAAGGGTTTCTGTCCAGCCATTGCTCCCTCTAAGCTGTGCGCATGTGCACACCTGGTTTGCCAACCAGCAGACAAAGGGAATTAATGTGCACACAAACTGAACAAAGTCGTTCAAAGTTTTATTCAAAGGAGAGAATAAAATCTTAACTAAATACGTTTCTTTGTAGAATGCAATCATACTTGTATGACATTAAAACCTGCCATGATTAGCCATGAGCATGGGCTGGGCCAAAATGACCTTGGAACAATTTCAAGTTTACATTTGCACAAGCATTCAGTGTGCACAGACTTTTGTCACATGGCATAACACAAGACTTTTGCGCACATTGATGACTTAATAATGAGAGGGAACATTTGTCAGCAATATATCTTTGTCTCTTATGGATACTGAAAAGACCGCTGATTTACTCCAGCATTTCAGTGTATTTTAACTATGTGCGCACTGCTGTGAGCCAAGCGTGGGCACGAAGTGTGCAGGCACGCTGGATGCACACGCCAAGTGTGTACGCACTACACACACCGGGAGGAACAAAGAGACCGACCACAGAGAGGTATGATGCGGAGGCAGGCCCTTCGGCCCATTGAGGTCATGCTGGCTGTGAAGGGGAGGGGAAGGAGAGGGCAACCCAGAACTTGGAACAGTGTGCGGTTCTGGGTGGTCTGTTGCAGGAAGGGGGCGGAGACTTTGGAGAAAGGGTGCCGAAGGGCTTTACCAGGACCATGCCTAGTTCAGATGGTGCGAGCCATGGGGAGAGGTCAGACAAAGTGGTAGGGGAGGGAGGGAGGTTCCCTACCCCCCATCTCCCCCCCCCCCCCCCATTTTCTTTGGGCATCTGCCGACAATTTTCTATGAAGGATTCAAGCCGGAAATGTTGATTATGTACCTTTATCTTTGCTCTATAAAGTAATGCTCTCCATTGCAGGCAAAATCTTCGCTAGGATTCTACTAAATAGAATAATACCTAGTGTCGCTGAGAATATTCTCCCAGAATCACAGTGCGGCTTTCGCGCAAACAGAGGAACCACTGACATGGTCTTTGCCCTCAGACAGCTCCAAGAAAAGTGCAGAGAACAAAACAAAGGACTCTACATCACCTTTGTTGACCTCACCAAAGCCTTCGACACCGTGAGCAGGAAAGGGCTTTGGCAAATACTAGAGCGCATCGGATGTCCCCCAAAGTTCCTCAACATGATTATCCAACTGCACGAAAACCAACAAGGTCGGGTCAGATACAGCAATGAGCTCTCTGAACCCTTCTCCATTAACAATGGCGTGAAGCAAGGCTGTGTTCTCGCACCAACCCTCTTTTCAATCTTCTTCAGCATGATGCTGAACCAAGCCATGAAAGACCCCAACAATGAAGACGCTGTTTACATCCGGTACCGCACGGATGGCAGTCTCTTCAATCTGAGGCGCCTGCAAGCTCACACCAAGACACAAGAGAAACTTGTCCGTGAACTACTCTTTGCAGATGATGCCGCTTTAGTTGCCCATTCAGAGCCAGCTCTTCAGCGCTTGACGTCCTGCTTTGCGGAAACTGCCAAAATGTTTGGCCTGGAAGTCAGCCTGAAGAAAACTGAGGTCCTCCATCAGCCAGCTCCCCACCATGACTACCAGCCCCCCCACATCTCCATCGGGCACACAAAACTCAAAACGGTCAACCAGTTTACCTATCTTGGCTGCACCATTTCATCAGATGCAAGGATCGACAATGAGATAGACAACAGACTCGCCAAGGCAAATAGCGCCTTTGGAAGACTACACAAAAGAGTCTGGAAAAACAACCAACTGAAAAACCTCACAAAGATAAGCGTATACAGAGCCGTTGTCATACCCACACTCCTGTTCGGCTCCGAATCATGGGTCCTCTACCGGCACCACCTACGGCTCCTAGAACGCTTCCACCAGCGTTGTCTCCGCTCCATCCTCAACATCCATTGGAGCGCTCACACCCCTAACGTCGAGGTACTCGAGATGGCAGAGGTCGACAGCATCGAGTCCACGCTGCTGAAGATCCAGCTGCGCTGGATGGGTCACGTCTCCAGAATGGAGGACCATCGCCTTCCCAAGATCGTATTATATGGCGAGCTCTCCACTGGCCACCGTGACAGAGGTGCACCAAAGAAAAGGTACAAGGACTGCCTAAAGAAATCTCTTGGTGCCTGCCACATTGACCACCGCCAGTGGGCTGATAACGCCTCAAACCGTGCATCTTGGCGCCTCACAGTTTGGCGGGCAGCAGCCTCCTTTGAAGAAGACCGCAGAGCCCACCTCACTGACAAAAGGCAAAGGAGGAAAAACCCAACACCCAACCCCAACCAACCAATTTTCCCTTGCAACCGCTGCAATCGTGTCTGCCTGTCCCGCATCGGACTGGTCAGCCACAAACGAGCCTGCAGCTGACGTGGACTTTTTTACCCCCTCCATAAATCTTCGTCCGCGAAGCCAAGCCAAAAGAAGAATAAAGTAAGTATTCCCTATGCCATAGGTGCTCTGTAATTAGTAAGAGATTTTACTTAAGGTGGTATGTGGATGAAAAAAAGTTTGAAAACTATTGTTTTAATCATCCCTAATTGACTCGTTATGTGCACTGTTTCAGAACTCCAAAGGAAATGGGCCAATGACAATTTTTCTCATGAAAAATATTTGGGTCTAGAGCAGTGGTTCTCACCATTCCCACACACATCCCACCTAAGTAATCCCTTAGTAATCACAGAGCACCTATGGCATTGGGATTAGTTAAGGTGGAATGTGAGTGTAACGAAAATGTTTAAAAACCACTGAAGGACACTGTCCGGCCTGCTGAGTTTCTCCAGCATCGTGATGTTACTTCAACCGCGATATCTGCAGACCTTTTGTGTTTTAATCCTGTGCTGTAGTGTTCTATATTATCTGTAAGGAGTTTGTACATTCACCCTGTGTCTGTGTGGGTTTTCTCCCATCCTTTGTTGACGGTTAATTGGTGCATTTGGGGCGTCACGAGCTCACAGGCTGAAAGGGCCTGTACCGTGCTGTGTGTCTTAGTTTAACTTAATAAATGTAATCTTTATCCCAGGGTAAACACGTCAAACATGTGTATTTAAGGTGAGAGGGGGTAAACGTTTAAAGAGGATATGCAGGGTGAGATTTTTTTTACAGAAATTGATGGGTGCCTGGAATGGACTGCCCAGGAGTAATGGTGGGAGCATGTATATTTGTGACGTTTGAAGAGTTCTCGGTGGATGAACAATCAGGCAGAAGCAGAAGAATGTGGATAGTGTGAGGCAACTTTTTTATTGTAATTAGCTGTTCAGCACAGACGCGAGGACTGTTCTCTCGGTTGACATTAGGACCAGTCGTGGTTTCATTGGATAGGAGAGCATGTGGGAGCCAAATGGCCTCTTTCTCGTTGTGCTACCTGCTTCTCTTTCTCGTCTAGGGTTCTTGATCTTTGCTGCCGGTGTCGTGTTTGCCCGTCGCTCTGTGTGTGGGGTGTTGCTGCACCAAGGAGGCAAGGAAGTGACCATCTCCAGCCACGGGCTGCTGGGGGGCACCCGGTCCTTCAGAACGCCCCTCCGCCACCTGTCCTGCCTGGCGCACCGCGGCCAGGTGGCTTCCTTCGTCCCCCTCCGGGTCAGGGGTCACCGCCTCTATTACCTTCTGGATAGGCGCGGCCAGTTCCTCAATACCCGCCTCTTTGATGTCACAGTGGGTGCCTTCAGGAACCTGTGAGGCTCCCATGTCCCGCCCTCGTGGCCCCTTCCCAGGGGAAGGCTGCCAAATCTCATTCCAGGGCAGCCTGAAGAAATTGTTTCTCCCACCCCCAATCAGAGATCAAATTTCAGATTTATTGTCAGAGTACATACATAACATGATGTACAACCCTGAGATTCTCTTTCTTGCGGGCGAGGCAGAATTACGACATATTGGTAGAGCAACAAAAAACTACTCAACATACACATATAAACAAATAAAGAACTGTAAACAAACTGCCATTCAGAGAGAAAAAAATAAATAAAGTGCAAAAGAGTCCTTAAATGAGTCCCTGATTGAGTTTGTTGTTGACGAGTCTGATGGCGGAGGGGTAACAGCTGTTCTGAACCTGATGATGCGAGTCTTGTGGCACCTAGACCTTTCTCCTGATGGCAGCAGCGAGAGCAGAGTGCCTGCTGGGTGGTGTGGATCCTTGATGATTACTGCCACTCTCTTATGGCAGTGTTCCCTGTAGATGTCGATGATGGGGAGAGTTTTACCTGTAATGCCCTGGGCTGTGTCCACTACCTTTTTCAGGGCTTGACACTCCGAGGCATTGGAATCCCCATACCAGACTGAGATGCAGCTGGTCAGCACGCTTTCCCACCACACAGTTGTAGAAATTTGCCAGGGTTTTCAATGTCATAATAACCCCCCACAAACACCTGAGGACGAAGAGGCACTGACGTGCTTTCTTCATGATGCCTAGTATGTTGGGTCCAGGAAAGATTCTCCGAGATAGTGACTCCCAGGAACTTAAATTTGCCCACCTCAGATTCCCCCAATGATCCAAATTCCTGCTCTCCTGTCCTAACTTGGACTGGAAGGCACACGGAAATGGGGATCAGATAGGAGATGAACCTCGGAGTGTAGTTCCAACCTGAAAACCCTGGACAAGGTTTACTTTCCTTTCTGAGTGACGTTGGATGGTTGGAGGTTGTTGGATTGCTTCCGAATCTTGCTCAGACAGGATGAGTCCCAGTTTGGTCCTTGTGGCTCCTGCCAGGTCTGGAGGCACCTCCTACCTTGTCTCAACACTGGCCATCAGCCCCTCCCAGTTTGGCTCTGGAGGTTGAGGAAGGTATTGACCTAGTGAGGGAGGGAGTGACTGTTTCTCACTTTGGTCAGTGGGAAGGGGGTTGTTGGAGCCACACTCTCTTGGGAAAGTAGGGTCTTTTGTACACTCCTGAACCGTACCTCATGGGGGCAGAATGTGGCGGATGTGGAGTACATGGATTAACTCCACCTGGGGAAGTGGGGAGTGTCCCATCACACTCCTGACTTGTGCCGTGTAGGTGGGGGAAGGCTTAGGGATGTCAGGAGGCAAGTCACACGCTATGGAGCCTCCGACCTGGTCCTGTTGGTCGGTGAGGATGGCGTGGTGGGTCCAGCAATTGGAATGGCATTGGAGGCAATTGGTTCTGCTGCCTATAGTCCTTGCCTGCCACTGAATATCACTTGCCATTTATTGGAGGAAGGAGAACAAGCCCAGGATGAACAAACTGAACTGACGAGGTTTCCAAATCACCTCAATTTAGTCTCACAGAGGGGAGTCACGTGATGGAGTAGTGGCCAGTCAGGGAATTCCAGCCCTCTCCGGAAAAGTTGAAAAAAAACGCATAAAACACAAAGGTACAAGAGTAAAAATTAAAACAAAGTAAAAATAAAGGTGAGAAGAAAATGGCAGCGAAGAGAGAAAAGTCGAAAACAACGGGAAGAAGAGAAGATGAAAGAACGTTGGAAGAAGAAGGTGAAGGCCTTACCTGTCCGAGGAGGCCCACCGCGGAGAGAGAAGCCCGCTCCCTCAGGTCAGTGGAAGTCCCGGGCTCGGGACTATAAAAATGGCTCGCAGAGCCGAGTAAAAGTGCGCAACCGCGCATGAAAAAAAACACACTGATGGGAGGGGGGAGCAGCCGCGGAGTCGATCTCCACAGCTGAGAGAGACACCTGCAACACAGCAGGTGCAGAACACAGAAAATAACAACAAGAAAGAAGAGGGTAAAAAGAAAACAAGGAAACAACAGATGGTCAACCCAGAGGAAGAAGAAGAAGAAGAAGAAGAAGAACAGAAAGAAATGGAAGAAGAAGAGAAAGGCAAGACAATGGATATATCTTTTTTTAAAGAATATATGGAATCAGTGAAAGAATGGCAATTACTTAATGAGATAAAAAGAAGAATTAAGAATGCAGAAGAAAAAATGAATAAAATAGAAATGGTCATATCAGAGATAGGAAAAAGAGTGGAAAATGTGGAAGAACGAGAAATAATCGTAGAAATGGAAGTAGAAGACAAAAGAGAAATTAGAAGAATCTAATAAAAAAGTTAAAGAGGCACATGAGCTGTTAGCTCAGAAGATAGATATAATGGAAAACTATAATAGAAGAAATAATATAAAGATAGTGGGCCTTAAGGAAGATGAAGAAGGCAAGAATATGAGAGAATTTATAAAAGATTGGATCCCCAGGGTCCTAGGAAGACCAGAATTACAGGAAGAAATGGAAATAGAGAGGGCACATAGAACATTAGCCCCGAAACCACAACCGCAGCAAAAACCATGATCCATTCTAGTAAAATTTTTAAGACATACAACAAGAGAAAATATATTGGAGAAAGCAATGAAGAAAATAAGAGATGACAAAAAGCCACTGGAATACAAAGGTCAAAAAAAATTTTTCTATCCAGACGTAAGTTTTGAACTCCTGAAGAAGAGGAAGGAGTTCAATACAGCAAAAACGATCTTATGGAAAAAAGGATATAAATTTATGTTAAAGTACCCAGCGGTACTTAAAATAGTTATTCCAGGGCAACAAAACAGACTATTCTCGGATCCAGAGGAAGCACGAAAATTTGCAGGACAACTACAAAACAAGCAGAGAGATGAAGACATGTAATGAGAGTAAAAATGACCACGAACTATATTTATGTGTGTATATGGGTATATATATATATATATATGTGTGTATATATATATATATATATATATATATTTTTTTATATATATACACATGTGTGTGTGTGTATACATGAGTGTATCCGTATTTAGAGGAAAATATATAGAGTATAGATAAGAATTAATAAGGGAATGAAAGGGAATAGAGGGGATAAGGAGGGAATTAAAAGAGTGACCTTTGTTATATATGAAAATTGAAATCTTTTCCGGGGGGGGTGCTGGGTGGGGAGGAGTTACGGTCACTGCAAAATCAATTGACACTTGCGAGTGAATTATCCCGGCAAGGGATAAAGGGCAACTCAGGAGGGGGAGGGGAGAATGGGGTTAAAGAAGTTTTAAGTAGGAAAATGTTTGATGTTTTAGAAATGTTGTCTTATAAAGTGTTCAAAACAAGAAAACAGAAATGGATAAGAAGGAAAGGTGATGATGGAGAAACGGAAAGGGAAGATAAACAAAGTATGAAATGGCTACGTTGAACTATATGACTTTAAATATTAACGGAATACATAACCAAATCAAAAGGAAGAAACTGCTAAATTTACTGAAAAAAGAAAAAATTGATATAGCATTTGTGCAAGAAACACATTTAACTGAATTGGAGCACAAGAAATTAAAGAAAGATTGGGTAGGACATGTAACAGCAGCGTCATATAATTCAAAAGCAAGAGGAGTAGCTATATTAATTAGTAAAAATGTACCAATTTAAATAGAAGAGGAAATAATAGATCCAGCAGGGAGATACATAATGATAAAATGTCAGATATATTCGAAGTTTTGGAATCTACTCAATGTATATTCACCTAACGAAAAAGATCACAAGTTTATGCAAGATATTTTTTTGAAGATAGCAGACACGCAAGGGAACATATTAATAGGAGGGGATTTCAATCTTAATTTGGATTCAAATATGGATAAAACTGGGAAAAAAATTAACAGAAAGAACAAAGTAACCAAATTTATAATTAAATCGATGCAAGAAATGCAACTTTTGGATATATGGAGGAAACAACACCCAAAGGAACAGGAATATTCATATTATTCAGGTAGACACAAAACATACTCAAGAATAGACCTATTTCTGTTATCAGCTCGTATGCAAGATAGAGTAAGAAAAACAGAATATAAAGCTAGAATATTATCGGACCATTCACCCTTGATATTGACAATAGAGTTAGAGGACATCCCTCCAAGAATGTATAGATGGAGATTAAACTCCATGCTACTTAAAAGGCAGGATTTTAGAGAATTCATTGATAGACAAATTAAAATGTACTTTGAAATAAATATAGAATCAGTGAAAGATAAGTTTATATTATGGGATGCAATGAAAGCATTCATTAGAGGGCAAATAATAAGTTATGTAACCAAGATGAAGAAGGACTACAATCAGGAAACAAAGCAGTTGGAAAGGGAAATAGTAAATATAGAAAAAGAATTAGCAATGAAGGATGATACAACTAAAAGAAGAGAATTGGCAGATAAAAAAATAAAATATGAAACACTACAAACATATAAGGTGGAGAAGAACATAATGAAGAAAAAACAGAAATATTATGAACTATGGGAAAAAACGCATAAAATTCTAGCATGGCAGCTTAAGACAGAACAAGCTAAGAGAATGGTATTGGCATCAAGGAAAAAAGACAAACAAATCACATATAATCCAACGGAGATTAATGAAAACTTTAGAGAATTCTATGAACAATTATACCAAACTGAAAACGAAAGGAAAGAAGGCAAAATAGATGAATTTTTAACTAAAATTGAACTACCAAAATTACAAATAGAGGAACAAAATAAATTAACAGAACCATTTTAAATAGAAATACAAGAGATAATAAAAAAAACTAGCAAATAATAAAACACCAGGAGAGGATGGATTCCCAATAGAATTCTATAAAACATTTAAAGATTTATTAATTCCTCCCCTCCTGGAAGTAATCAACCAGATTGACAAAACACAAAGCTTACCAGATTCATGTAAAACAGCAATAATTACAGTAATACTAAAGCAAGGGAAAGATCCACTAGCACCAGCGTCATATAGACCAATATCATTACTTAACACAGATTATAAAATAATAGCTAAACTATTAGCAAACAGATTAGCAGATTATGTACCTAAAATGGAAAATCTAGACCAAACTGGATTTATCAAAAAAAGACACACAACAGACAATATTTGTAAATTTATTAACTTAATTCATGCAGTAGAAGGGAGTAAAGCGCCAACAGTAGCAGTTGCTTTAGACGCAGAGAAGGCCTTTGACAGAGTAGAATGGAATTATTTATTCAAAGTATTGCAAAAATTCAGTTTACCAGAGAAGTATATTAATTGGATTAAATCATTATATAAGGGGCCATTGGCGAAAGTGACAGTAAATGGATATATATCAAAGCAATTTAATTTAAGCAGATCAACAAGGCAGGGATGCCCACTATCACCCTTATTGTTTGCGTTAGCTATAGAACCACTAGCAGAATTGATAAGAACAGAAAATAATATAAAAGGGATAAAAATAAAAGATAAGGAATATAAAATCAGTCTATTTGCGGATGATGTTATAGTATACTTAACAGAACCAGAACTATCAATAAAAGAATTATATAAGAAATTGAAGGAATATGGAGAAGTGTCAGGTTACAAGATTACTGTCAATAAAAGTGAAGCAATGCCAATGAATAATGCGGATTTCTCAAAATTTAAGAAGGAATCACCATTCAGATGGCAAATGCAAGCAATAAGATACCTAGGTATACAAATAAATAAAAATCTCGGCCATCTATATAAACTCGATTATTATCCACTAATGAAAAAATTACAGGGTGATTTAGAGCATTGGAAAGATTTACCACTAACAATAATAGGAAGGATAAACTGTATTAAAATGAACATTTTCCCAAGGATACTATACCTGTTTCAGGCATTGCCAATACACTTGACAGAGAAATTCTTCAAGGAGTTAAAGAAAACAATAAGGAAATTTTTATGGAAAGGTGGGAAACCGAGGATAGCACTAGATAAATTAACAGAATGGTATAAACAAGGAGGCTTACTATTGCCAAACTTTAAAAATTATTATAGAGCCGCACAATTAAGATACCTATCAGATTTTTATCAAACAAGGGAAAAGATTGGACTAGATTAGAAATAGATAAAATAGTGGAAAAGATACCTGAAAACATATTATATAAATGGGATGAAAAATTGGTACAACGTAGGAGTTCTCCAGTATTACATCATCTGCTCAATATTTGGAAGAAGATTCATGTAGAAAGGAATAAAACAAATTACCAATTACCAAAACTAATAATGACGCAAAATCAGTTACTCCCTTTTACAATAGATAACCTTTCCTTTAGAGAATGGGAGAAAGAATAGATCAAAAGAATAGAAAATTGTTTTTCAGGAAATAGATTATTATCCTTTGAACAAATGAAGGATAAATATAATATAACTCAAGATACAGTGTTGGCATATTACCAATTGAGATCCTACTTGAAGGATAAATTAGGAAGTAGTCTGAGGTTACCAGAGGGAAGTAACTTTGAATATGTGATTACAGATACAATGACAATCAAAAGATTTATAACAAATATGAATATTAAACTGCAAGAAAAGGAGAATGAGGAAACAAATGGTAAAACTAAACAAAAATGGGAACAAGATTTAAATATAAAGATAAAAAAGGAAACATGGGAGAAGTTATGTTCTGGAACGATGAGAAATACAATAAATACGAGGTTACGTATGATACAATATAACTGGATACACAGGCTATACATTACACCTCAAAAGTTAAATAAATGGGACCCAACAGTATCTGACAGATGTTTTCGTTGTAAAAAAGAAATGGGAACAACAATTCATGCAATCTGGACATGTGAGAAAGTAGAAAAATTTTGGGAAGATCTAATATTAAATAAAATTACAGAAAACAATATACCAAAAAACCCAGAGATCTTCCTCCTAAGTAACATAAAAAATAAAGAATTTGGACTTGATTTGGATGGTGCACAAAAAAGATTTGTTAAGATAGCTCTAGCCGTAGCAAAAAAATGTATAATGTCAACCTGGAACTTGGAAGATAATTTGAGAATACAACAATGGTATGTAGAAATGAATAAATGTATTCCATTAGAAAAAATAACATATAATTTAAGAAATAATATTGAAATATTTGAACAAATATGGGAGCCATACATGAAACACAATAGAGAAAACCTACCGGGAACATCTACCACCTAAATTAACGAAAGGAGAAGGAAATGAAAAGAATTGACTCAGTGGAACTTCTTGTTTATTTTTATTGAATGACAACATTGTTTGACTGGTTTAATGTGTCTTAGATTTTGTTCTTTAAATGAATGGGGGGGTAGGTAGGGAGGGTGGGATGGGAGGAGGGAGTGGGGGGTAGAAAATGACACTCTATATATTTGAAAAGGAAAATGTATGTATCTTGGTCAGTGTGGTTTATGGTGTGAAAAATAAAAAATTTAAAAAAAAATTAGTCTCACAAATGTGCAGGGCATGATCAACTAAAGTTCGGGAAACTCTGGAGAACCATTTTTTTTCCAAAAGGTTTGCTTACTGAAAAAAGTTTGTGGATTATGATAGACAACGTCAAGCTGAACACATAGATAATTTCAGATTTTCTGTATCACATAGGAAGTTGGAGAACATTAAATTAACTTTTATTGAATTTAGGGTGTTTAATCACATAATAATGCTGACACATTGTGGCTGTTCAACCGACCTAAAAATGTTCTGCCGCTGATTTTTTTCGTTTGCACTCAGCATCTGATGCCTCTCATGTCAGTCCAACAATAGTCGGCCGGGACTGATGGATTCCAGTTGCCCTGATACCGCTTTTTCAGCTGAAGTAGAGCTCATAGACTGTCTTAATCAGTGCAGTCACGCTGCATCTTTGACCCTTAAGCGTACATTCGCCACAAATGTAACAGAACATTGCGACATTGACGAGAATTTTCTGTCGTGTTGAATCTTCCTGAAGACAATAAGTACACTCACCATGCTATTGCCTGAAGAACAAGTGCGTCAATGTATGTTCAATCCATAATCCATATAATGCATAGCCTCTGTATATGTGAGCTGCTTTTATAACCTGTCTGCATCTATCCTGACTAAGATAACATTTGCATAGCACCTCCACTGACTGCATGCCCACGCAGGCTTGAACTGACCAAAACAGCTCACTGTGTGGGCAATATACTAGTAGACTTAAAATATAGCAGGAAATCACAAAAATAGGTTATATCTAAAAATAACAGATGTGATAGGAAATTATTTTGTGATTTTCATGATCTGCAGCCCAAAATCCATAAAATACATCCAAAAGTGTTTGTGAAGCAAAATCTTCGTTGTTCGGCGTAATCAGATTTATTAAAAGGTAAATTGGAGGAGACAAGGAGGGATGGGTCAGTTTGTGGAGGTGAATGAAATACCGGTTCCCCCTTGCCTTGTTCTCCTGTTGATAAAGCCATGTTGTAACCTTTCAAATAATAAATGGCTGTCTCTCTCACTGCGCTTCCTCTGCAGATTGTTCCTGGCTCCCTTCGCCTGCTCCTGCCTGGCCGAGGGTACGGCAGGCCTCCACCTCCGCCCGGCGCTGTGAGGGAGACCTGACGCTTGGGTTAAACAGCAAAGTCTGCCAATGCTGGGGCTGGGAACTGTACCCAGAGGCGCTGGAGAAGCTCAGCAGGTTGCGCAGAATCTGCAGGAAGTAAAGGGTAACCGACGTTTGGGGCCTGGGCCCTTCGTTGAGGTACAAGCGAAAGGGGGGGAGGGGAGGAAGGAAGGGACATGAGGGAGGAGCACAGGCCAACAGGTAAAGAGGTCATCGGTGGGTTTGGGTGGAGAGTAGAAGCTGATGGGAAAGGGAAGGAGACAAGGGGATAGGGAAAGGAAGAGAGATGGGGGGGAGGGTCTCCCTCTCTTTCCCTGTCGGTTGATGTTAATGCCGTCTGGTTGGAAGATGCCCAGACAGAATATGTAGGTGTTGACCCTCCTATTGCAAATAGCCTTGGTTTGGCAGTGCATGAGGTTACGAGCAGACATGTGGAGTGGGAATGGGATGTGAAATTGAAATGGTTGGTCACCGGGGGACAGAGCCGAGGTGCCCAACAAAGTGATCTCCCAGCCTCTCCGATGTAGAGGAGATCACAACGGGAGTACCAGATGCAGTAGACGGTCCCTGCAGATTCCCTTGGAAGGACTGTTTGGGGCCCCGAATGGTACCACGCATATTGTCTCCGAGATGGCTGCGGTGAAGGGGAGAAGGGTGCAAGGATCCTTGTCACAGCCCATCTCCAGAGGACTCTCCGATCTTCGGGCTGTTCCCGGGGATGCCCACAGAGTCCAATGTCTGGAACTGCTGGAAGAGCATCAACTCGGTGAAAGGCATCATCCCTTTGGCCTGCCTGAAACCCGTCGGTCTTCCAGCTCACGGAGATGTCGGTGAGGGAACGCTGCCGATTGGCACATTCCAGGCTGCAGAACTATGTGCTGAGGGGCGCATGTAGGCTCGGCGCAGCGGGGGAAGTCCCTTAAACAACAGGGGGGGGAAGAAATGACAAGGTATCACGGGGTGGGAATGGTGTAACTAGAATCGAATGTAGCAAGGCACTGAGTACAGATATGACGGTGGGAACAGAACTGAATGGTTTTCATTTTGTAAATAATTTATTGTGAATAAAATCAATATTTTGGGGGAGAATTGGAGGTGTGGGCACGTGTGGTAGTGCTTGTGAGCCTGCTGCTCAAGGCCTTTCAGCCTGCCTCTCTCCACTGCTGCCCCCTCTGCTACCGTCCCGCTGCCCCCCACTGACGCTGGGGGGCATCAGTAGTGATTGACTCAGAGGGCAGGGCCTGACGATCCCTCCCTTCAGCAGCCAGCAGCAAATGGCACTTGGCAGCCGGTGCCAAGGATTGGGACCCCTCGCTGTTGGCTGAGGACCTCGGCCACGAGAGGCACGCTGTCCCAGCACAAAATCCCGAGCATCCTCCTGTTGGGCCAGAGAGACCTCAATGGATTGAAGGTTTCGGTCAACTGGATGCAAAAGGCCCGACTCCATAAGTTACGTTTGTCACATTACACCTTATGCAGTTGGTAGGGTTCTTCTGCAAGGAGTTTAATAGGTTATCTCTAACATTCAGAGAGCTGTGTGACAAGCATGATTTATAGATGAAAAGGTTCAGTGAGCACCAGGGTAGGGTGCTACCACCACACTTCTACATTCCAAAGAAGTGTGGGCTGGGTGTGTTAATCAGCTGCTGTAAATTCCCCCTCCCCTCCCGATTGGGGAGGGGGAATGATGGGGTGGGGAATGTCAGGGTAGAATGGGTGTGGGAGGGGTCGTAAGGAGGAAATGTCGTGGGAGGGGCGGTGAGGAGGGAATGCCGTGGGAGGGGCAAAGATGAGGAAACTCTGGGAGGGGCAGTGAAGGAACACTGTGGGAGGGGCATTGAGGAAGGAGAGCTGTGAGAGGGGTGGTGAGGAAGGAGGGGTGAGGAGGGAGTGGCGGTGAGAAGGGAGAGCCGTACGAGGGGCGGTGAAGAGGGAACGCCATGAGCGGGACAGTGGGGAGGGGCAGTGAGGAGGGAACACCGCACTGTGGGAGGGCACTTTCCTACAACCGAACCCTCACTGGTCTGTCCAGATCTCAGCATCAGCACCTGCCCTTCTCCAGTTGGTTCACAGGAGCCCCTCCTTCTATCCGATGTCGACTAGGGTCCCGCCCACACTGTCCAATACTTATTGGGCAGTGACAAGTTGTGTGGGGTTGGAACAGAGAAGCAACAGTGAAGGCAGCAGAGGGGAAAAGTCTGGTCCAGTTGTGTCGTCGGAAGGGTGCAGCAGTCTTGAGGCGAACAGGAGAGAGAGAGAAGCAGGTGTTTCTGACATTTATAGAGAGCGAGAGAGAGCAATCAACGTTTTGTACGGAGGGAGCCCCGAACACAGGACAATGACACAAGTTGAAACACACGTAACATACAATCACAACACGTATGTGATTGAAGATTACATGCAACAGGAAGAGGATTGGGACAGGGACCTGCTCCTCGATCCTGCCTGGGAAAAACAACAGAGAAAGGTTAGTTGCCAAAAGACTTGAGTTTTTTTCCTTTTATAAAAGAAGTTTCCAAAAACTTTTTAGCTTTTCTGAAAACTTTTTAGCTTATCCAAAAGTTTTGTCAAACTTTTCTTGAAAGTTGTTCATAGACCTATTCCGAATCTTTCTTTGAATCTGTGATTTACGACCCCCACCCCAACCATGTTTGCGATTGATTAGAGGGGGAAAATCTGAGTTTAAGTAAAAAAAAAATGATGCTTGTGAATCTTGCAATCAATTATGCAAGGTGCTGTCCCAACACTGGATTTTAATCCCGTTGCTTCCAAAGTGGATTTCCTTTATTCTGTGTCAAAATGGAATTTTCACCGATAGATATTTTGGTGGGGGGTGGGGGGGGAACTGAGAGTTTGATTTGTTGGAAGTGAACATGTTAAGGGTGCTTGATGCAATGGTGTTAGCTGATACCACTGCTGATCTTTACTAGGTGCCAGGGGGCCTGTGTGTGTGTGTGTGTGTGTGTGTGTGTGTGTGTGTGTGTGTGTGTGTGTGTGTGTGTGTGTGTGTGTGTGTGTGTGTGTGTGTGTGTTAGAGAGAGAGAAACGAGGTGTTGGATTTCTCTGAGCTAACATCTCTTAAATATCACTGAGCTATCTTTAAAACCGGGATTCATCAGTATCTTTTTGGCTGTTGAGGGGAGGGGGCAGGGTTTGCAGGGGAACTGTGCTGTCAGAGAGTGCAGGGCCCAGAAGTGAGCACAGTTTCCCATGTGGGATGGACAGGGTTGTGGCATCCTGGTCTCATCGTTTTGGGCTGGATCTTGCACTTTGACTTCAGGCTGACGTCAAAGGGGGGCAGGTTGCTAATGGCAGGAGTCGGAGTGCAAGTTCTGGTGTCAGGCTGGAATGGAAGAACAACTTCCTTGTGCCAGGGTGGTGGTGGGGGGGGGGGGGGGGGAGTCAAAGTGCAAACCACCCAAGGGGTCAGGCATGGGGGTCAAAGTGCAGATCACCCAATAGATCAGGCTGGGGGTCAAAGTGCAAACCATCAGTGAGTCAGGCTTGGGGTCAAAGTGTGCACCACTTTGTGGGTCAGGCGGAGGGAGGGGGTGGGGAGCTACCCTTTGGGTCATGCTGGGACTAAGCTTGTGTCCTTGTGTTCTGGACACAGGCTCCTGGTGTGAGATAAGTGAAGTGCTCCAACAGAGACTGCAAGTGTGGAATTTCAGGAATGTCGAGAGAACAGATGCCTTGGAGAGGGGATGACGTCCGGGGACCAGAATAGGTCCCACAGTGAGCCTAATTATAATCTGTTGCAGAAGAGGGAGCATGTGAGGGGGGCAGGGTTTACCCACTCCGGGCTTTGGGGGGGGTTTACCCGCTCCGGCTTGGGGGGTTTACCTGTACCGTGTTTTGGGGGCTTACCCGCTTCTGGTTTTGGAGATTTGCCTGGTCTGTGTTTTGGGGGTTTGCCCACTCCGTGTTTTGGAGATTGACCTGCTACACGTTTTGGGGATTTACCTGCTTCTGGTTTTTGAGATTGACCTGGTCCGAGATTTGCGGATTTACCCGCTCCAGTTGAATTCTGGCTGAATTCCACTCTGGGTGAATAATTTCAGCTCACTTTGTCTCAGTGACACCATTCCCCACACTAGCACTTTGCCCATTGGTCATGTTGCCTTGTGCTCCTGTACACAGCCTCCTGGGCCTTTCCCTCAGCTCTGCGGGGCGTGACCCACACAAGCCCATCTCTCTGTCCCCCTCCCTCTCCTCTCCCCTCCCTCTCCCCTCCCTCTCTCTTCCTCTCCCTGCTCCCTCCTCTCTCCTCTCCCTCTCCCCCGATCAACACTACATAGCAGCCACCAAGCTCCCTCTCTGCCACACTGCCCCTTCCCCAGCGTCATCCAAACGGGATGCCTTTCCTCAGCCTCTGAAATGCCCAGAGGTCTGAATAGCCCCTGCCATTCAAGGACATGCTCCAGGGTGACACCTAACGGGATGCTGATTTCTCCCCCGTCCTGTGGTCGGACAGAGAGGGGGCAGAGAGCTCTCCATTACCCTCAGCAGCTGCTGGTGCCTGCAAGAGCTGGTGTCATCAGCATATATTTAGTCCATTAGAGCAGTGATCACATTTCATCCCTTTGACCTTTTGCCCTGGTCCAGTCAACCTCTGTAAGAGCTTCACGGGCCAGAACTTTAGCGGCAGATTTAGTTATCATTGTTCCGAGATTAAGTTGATTGTTTTGTCTTGTGTTCGAGGGCTGGCAATATTGGAGCGTCACCTCAGAAGCATGAGTTGGTCATCTGGCCCGTTGAGTCCTTTCAGTGAGATCGTGGCTCAGCTCCACTTACCTGCCCCCTTCCCCAGGACCCTTAATTCCCAGTTCTTCAAAAATCTCTCTGTGCCTTCAGCGCATTCACTGAGACAGTCGGCACAGCTCCCTTGGGAAGAGAATTCCCCAGTTTTTCCATTCTTTGGGAGAAGCAGTTTCTCCCTGCATTTGCATGGGTTTCCTCCGGGGGTTCTGATTTCCTCCCACCCTTCAAAACGTACGGGGGGGGGGGGAGTAAAAGGATAATTTGGGCAGCATGCTTAGAGTAGTGGGTATCACAACGCTTAAAGCGCCAGTGACCGAAGTTCGAATCCCGTGCTGTCTATAAGGAGCACCCCCCCGCCCCCCCCGTGTCTGCCTGGGTTTTCCCGGGGGCTCCAGTTTCCTCCCACCATTCGAAAGCAAACCAGGGGATATAGGCCAAATTGAATGCAATTGGGCGGCACAGGCTCTTGAGCTGAAAGGGCCTGTTACCGTGCTGTACGTCTAAATTTAAAAAAATTTTTAAATTCTAAAAATTAAATCTACTCCCCTGAATCTTGAGAACCCTAGTTCTTGTCTTGCTTGTCAGTGGAAACTTCTATTCAATGATTTAACGATTTGAAAGCAATCAATCTATTTTTTTTCCTTTCCTCTTGACTAATGTTGTTCGATGATTGAGCTGCTTTTAAGTATTTTTATTTAACCACAACAAAGGGATGGGCTTCTGGTCATAGGGAAACCAAATCACAGATTTACTGGGAGAGAGAAAATAGATGAAATAAAAGCAGAGAATGCTGGAAAACTCAGCAGATCCGGCTGCGTCTGTGACCTCAAACATTAACACTTATGATTTTTAGACTAATGTGGGGAAAATCAGCAGGAAAAAATTAACATAATTACTGCCCGTGCGGACGTTCACACTGGGCGTCTCTTTAGACTGCAAGTACCTGAGTGCAACTGTCCCAGAGGTTGGACATGCAGTGGACTGAACGATTGTCAATGAATTTTTCCAGTACATCAGTGCATCAGTCGTTGAAATTGGATGTGCATGTGCAGCAGGTGGTGAGGAAGGCGAATGCTAGGTTGGCGTTCATAGCAAGAGGATTTGAGTACAGAGATCCTGCTTCAGCTCTACAGGGCTTTGGTGAGACCACACCTGGAGTACTGCATGCAGTTTTAGTTTTCTTAACTGAGGAAGGACATCCTCGCCATGGAGGGGGTGCAGAGAAGGTTCATAGACTGGAAGGACTTGCATATGAAGAAAGGTTGGATAGACTAGGCTTGTATTCTCTGGAATTTAGAAGATTGAGAGGGAATCTTATAGAAACATATAAAATTCTTAAGGGTTTAGACAGACTAGACGCAGGTAGATTGTTTCCAATGCTGGGAAAAACCAGAACCAGGCGTCACAGTTTAAGGATGAGGGGGAAATTGTTTTAGGACTGAGATGAGGAAAAATTTCTTCTCTCAGAGAGTGGTGGATATGTGGATTTCTTTTCCACAGGAAGTAGTTGAGGCCGGTTCCTTGTCAATATTTAAGAGTAGGTTAGATTCGGCCCTTGTGGCGAAGGGGATATGGGGAGAAGGCAGGAACTGGTTACCGATCAGCCATGATCATATTGAATGGTGGTGTAGGCTTGAAGGGCCAAATGGTCTCTTCCTGCACCTATTTTTTGATGTTTCTAATTTACAGTGCAGGCTTCCTCCAAAAAGATGTAGGGGTCCTGCGGGATAAATTGCGGAGCAGGAATGGATGTTACTTTTAGTCTGCCCGTGTAGCGGAAAAATTCCTCGATTGTGCCGTTGCAGTCTAAGAAAACAATGATTGTTTTTTCCTTTCCACAGATGTGGGTGACGAGCTGAGTATTTCTCTTTTTGAATCTTTTATTTAAGATTTTCTCCATACATGCAGTAATCAAAATTAATACAGTTATACAGGTTGCAAAAGAAACAAACTAAAAATAACATGATGGTATTTACCCCCACCCCAAAACCTCCCTCAAAGATATCAGGCAGCTATATAAACATACAAAGAAAAGAAAGGAAACAGATGTTTGTCGTCTAACACATGTATATAAAAATTCTTTAATACAATTCAGAGGAGATTCTCACAGGTCCAGACAATATTACAAATTTAAACCTAATGTTTGAGTGTACGGATGCCAAATTTGCAGAAACATGGCATATTTAGTTCTCAAATTATATTTAAATTTTTCCAAAGGATTACAACTTTGAATCTCTGCATTCCAACATTCCGTAACCAGATATCTATCTGATTTCCAGGTAACTGCAATACATTTCCTTCTCCCCGCGCACCCCCCCCCCCAACTAATGCAACTTTAATGAATTCCAATTGACAGGCCTTGTTCCTTCATTGTTTTCCAATAAAAGATAAATCTGTATTTTGCAGAAATACAACCACTGTAACTTGTTCCAAAAAAAATTCCATAATTCCACCCAAAAGGTCCTTACATTAGGGCAAGACCAAAAAAGTTCCTACATCTTCACCACACCTAAAACATTGATCTAATAAATTTGATTTCAATCTATTCAATTTCTGTGGTGTAAGATATAATTGATGTAAAAATATTATACTGAACGAATCTATACCTTGCATAACTGGCGGAGTATTTCTAGCGTTTTCTGTTTTTTAGATTTCTAGCAGTTTTTTTAAACAAAATTTCATTTCCTGAAGTTCTTATGGGTTAGAAATCTAAAGGACAGTTTAAAAACAGAATACCTTAAATTCTCAGAATTAATCCCAAAGAAAGATTGTAAATATGTAAAATAAATACTCACAGAGAATTGATTAACATATCAGAGTGATGACTCTTGAAGGATCGTCATTTCTGAGCCACAGACAAGATTTCTTTAGTCCAAGGAGTGACTCCCCAAAATGAGTATTGTGTTCACTTCTGGTCATCTCATTCTAGGAATGATGTGGAAGCTGTGGAGAGGGGGCAGAGGAGATTTACCAGGATGTTGCCTGGATTGGGGAATAAGTCTTCTGAGGCAAGGTTGGCAGAGTTGGGACTTTTCTCTTGGAAGCGAAGAAGGATGAGAGGAGATTTGATCGAGATCTGCAAGATTCTGAGAGGCAGCCAGACAACACCTGTTTACACAGAGTTGTGAGGGCCTGGAATGCCTTGCAAGGGGTGGTGGTGGAGGCTGAAACATTGGGGGCATTTAAATGACTGTTCCGGTTTTCTCCCACCCTCCAAAACGTATGGGGTCGTAGGTTAATTTGGGTGTAATTTGGTGGCGTGAGTTTAAGTGGCCGGAATTGGCTTCTGCGGCATTGTAAATAAAATATGAAACACTCCCTTCTGAATACAATAAACCCCTGTTATCTGGAATTCGAGCAACTGACAGTCTCAAGCCACGGCAAAAAAAAATTGCAGAAAATAAATAGGTTAAAAAAAAAACGGTTTAAGATTGGCTCGCCTTGCCATTAGTTCGTCAGTTACACAGCATGCAATCTCAAGCAACCAGAAAATTCACTTATCCAGCATTTACCACTCCCCATAGGTGCTGGATACCAGGGGTTTTACTGTATATCTATTGCACCAGCCTGAACAACTCTCTATGGCTTGGAGTTTCACAAGTTCACAACTCCATACTTGATGAGGTTTCTCCTCATCTCAGTCCTAAATGGCTTCTCCCTTCTCCTTAGACTGTGACTCCTTAATTTAGACCTACAGCACGGTGTCAGGCCTTTCCGGGCCACAAGTCCATGCTGCTCAAATACACCCAATTATCCTACACCCACGCACATTTTGAACAATGGGATGAAACCCACACAGACACGGGGAGAAGGTACAAACTCCTTACAGACAGTGCGGGATTCAAACCCCAGTCCCGATCACTGGCTCTGTAACAGCGTGGCGCTAACAGCTACGCTAACTGTTCCACACACCTAGGCATCCGGAGCATTCTTCACCTGCCCATGGAAACAGCCTTACTGCTTGCATCTTACCTACCCCTTTCATAATTTTCTATGTCTCTGCAAGATCCCCCTCAACCTAAACTCCAGCGTGTATAGTGTCATCTCCCCTCGTAGGCGAACCCTGTCAGCTCCTCCACGCAGTTCCGGTGCGCTGTTTGCAAAAAGAAAAGTAAACAAAGAGGTTCTTTGGTGGGGGGGACAGTGAAGCTGCCTCCTTTGTTGTACACAATTCCCTGCATGCCCCTCGAGGTGTCGAAATTACCACCCGCAATGAGCTCCATGGTCCCAGATGTTCCGAGGGATTTAAAGCAATCTGGAGGATATGTCATGTCAGTGGATCTGGGGGACAGTCCCTCGAGTAGCGATTACTCGACTCAGTCGGGAATAATAGGAGGAAGATTCAGAGAAGGGGCCCGAACAGCTGTTGACCAGCTGATTTTCTCCAGCACTTTGTTTTTTACTTCAACCACGGTGTCCACAGATTTACGTGATTTACTTCTGTCACTGTATAACACTGGGTTATAGTACTAGTGGAGACTGGTCTGTTGTTGTATAATTCTGGGGTACAGTATTGATGGGGTTGGGTCTGTCATTGTATAATACTGGGGTACAGTACTGATGGGGACAGGTCTGTCCCTGTGTAACACTGGGGTGTAGTACTGGTTGGGATGGGTCTGTCACTTTGTAACACAGGTACAGTACTGAAGTGGACAGGTCTGTCACTATATAACACTGGGGTACAGTACTGGTGGGGATGGGTCTGTCATTGTGTAACACTGGGGTATACTGGTAAGGACGGGTCTGTCACTGTGTAACATGGGTACAGTACTGGTGTGGACGGGTCTGTCACTGAAAAACAATGGGATACAGTACTGGTGGGGACAGGTCTGTCACTGTGTAACACTGGGGTATAGTACTCATAAGGACGGGTCTGTCACTCTGTAACACGGGTACAGTACTGGTGGGGACGGGTCTATCATTACTGGGGTACAGTATTGGGGATCAGTCTGTCACTGTATGACACTGGTACAGTACTGGTAGGGATGGGTCTGTCACTAATAGGGTACAGTAGTGGTGGGGATCAGTCTGTCGCTGTGTAACACTGGGTATAGTATTGGTTGGGATGGATCTGTTACTGTATAATACTGGGGTACAGTACTGGTGGGTCAGGTCTGTCACTATATAACACTGGTGTGAATGGATCTGTCACTGTGTAACACTGGGGTACAGTACTGGTTGGGATGATTCTGACACTGTAACACTGGGGTACAGTACTGGTCAAGACAGGTCTGTTGCTGTGTAACCCAAGTACAGGACAGGTGATGTGCTGTTTAGATCTTCACACTGGTGTCTCGGGAAGATGTGCACGGACTGATCTATCACTGATGGTGCAGAACTGATGTGTGGCCTTCCTCCTTTGCTCACCTCTGCATACATTCCTACCAGCTTGTGTCTCTTCTGATGGTGGTCTGTGCAGACCCAGTGAATTGGTATGACGCCCTTATGTTGGGCTGTTGAATCACAATGTAAACACAGACACATGCCATAGATGCTCTGTGATTAGTAAAGGATTACTTATGGTCATATGTGAGTGGGGATAAAAGGTTGAGAACTACTACTTTAGACCCAATTGTTACTGAAATATTTTGCTTGAGAAAAATTGTCGTTGGCCCATTTCCTTTGGAGCTCTGAAATGGTGCACATGATGAGTCAATGAGGGAAGATTAAAACAGTGGTTTTCAAACTTTTTCTTTCTACTCATACACCATCTTAAGTAATCCCTTACTAATCAAAGAGCACCTATGGCATTGGGAATACTTAAAGTTGAATGTGAATGGAAAGAAAAAGTTTGAAAACCACTGAGCCGGAGGGTGGTGAATCTGTTGAATTTGTTGCCACAGGTGGGCTCCAGAGGTCATTGGGTGTATTTAAGGTGGAAATTGATAAGTTCTTGATGATCAGGGCATCAAAGGTTACAGGGAGAAGGCTGGGCAGTGGGGCTGAGTGGGAAAATGTAAATGGCGGGGCATTTTTGATGGGCTGAATGGCCTATTTTGGCTCCGATATCTTGTGGTCTTTTGGTAATATTGCAGCTCCGTAAAACTCTGGTGAGACCACACTTAGAGTATTGTGTTTAGTTCTGTTCACCTCATTACAGGAAGGATGTGGAAGCTATGGAGAGGGGGCAGAGGAAATTTACCAGGTTGATGCCTGGGTTGGGAAACAAGCCAGAGAGCTGGGACTTTTCTCTCAGACTTGATAGAGGTCTACAAGATTCTGAAGGGTTTATATAGGATGGACGGCCAGCACCTTTATCCCAGGGCAGGGTCAGCAAACACCAGAGAATATCTGTTTAAAGTGAGTGAGAATGGTTTAGGGGAGATGTCAGGGGTAAGTTTTTCACTCAGAGAGGTGGCGGGAATGCCTTGCCAGGGGTGGTGGTGGAGGCTGGAACATTAGGGACATTCAAAAGCCTCTTGGATGGGCACATGGATGTAAGAGTAATGGTGGGTTATAGATGTGAGGTAGCGAAGGATTGGATTGTCATGGGTCTGTCTTGGGTAAACTTATACCTCTCATTTTGTTCATTTTAGATTGGTCACAGTGTTTGAACTACCGAAAGGAAATAGACACACACACCGAGAGCAGTTCAGTCCATCCTGGAATCAAGAACTGCTCAGAGCTCACCTCTTTCTTTCGGCGAAATATCTTGAGACCAATCCTGCTCGCAGCGCCAATTGTCTTGGGTAAACTTGTACCTCTCACTTTGTTCATTTTAGATTGGTCACAGTGTTTGAACTACCGAAAGAAAATAGATACACACACCGAGAGCAGTTCAGTCCATCCTGGAATTAAGAACTGCTCAGGGCTCATCTCTTTATTTCGGCGAAACATCTTGAGACCAATCCTGCTCGCAGCGCCAATTGTCTTGGGTAAACTTATACCTCTCACTTTGTTCATTTTAGATTGGTCACAGTGTTTGAACTACCGAAAGAAAATAGATACACACACCGAGAGCAGTTCAGTCCATCCTGGAATTAAGAACTGCTCAGGGCTCACCTCTTTCTTTCGGCGAAACATCTTGAGACCAATCCTGCTCGCAGCGCCAATTGTCTTGGGTAAACTTATACCTCTCACTTTGTTCATTTTAGATTGGTCACAGTGTTTGAACTACCGAAAGAAAATAGATACACACACCGAGAGCAGTTCAGTCCATCCTGGAATTAAGAACTGCTCAGGGCTCACCTCTTTCTTTCGGCGAAACATCTTGAGACCAACCCTGCTCGCTGCGCCAATTGTCTTTGGAAGTCCATCCTGGAATCAAGAACTGCTCAGGGCTCACCTCTTTCTTTCGGCGAAACATCTTGAGACCAATCCTGCTCGCAGCGCCAATTGTCTTGGGTAAACTTATACCTCTCATTTTGTTTGTTTTAGATTGGTCACAGTGTTTGAACTACCAAAAGAAAATAGGTGAGCCCTGAGCAGTTCTTGATTCCAGGATGGACTTCCAAAGACAATTGGCGCAGCGAGCAGGGTTGGTTTCAAGATGTTTCGCCGAAAGAAAGAGGTGAGCTCTGAGCAGTTCTTGATTCCAGGATGGACTGAACTGCTCTCGGTGTGTGTGTCTATTTTCTTTCGGTAGCTCAAACACTGTGACCAATCTAAAACGAACAAAATGAGAAGTATAAGTTTACCCAAGACAATTGGCGCAGCGAGCAGGGTTGGTCTCAAGATATTTCGCCGAAAGAAAGAGGTGAACCCTGAGCAGTTCTTGATCAGCTTTTGAATTTGCAATAAACATTTGTATAATCTGAACTGCTCTCGGTGTGTGTGTCTATTTTCTTTCGGTAGTTCAAACACTGTGACCAATCTAAAACGAACAAAATAAGAGGTATAAGTTTACCCAGGACAGGGTCTTGGACATTTTGACGGACACAGTTGGGCACTGGGCATTTTAGCCCGCCTGCCCCACTCACCATCTGCCGTCTAACTCTGCACTTCCTGAACCCCCTGCATTGCAGAAACTCCCTGCCCCCCCCCTCACAGGAAAACATTCCCCCAGCAAACAAGGACTTTTCATAGCTGATAGCGATATATTTAAATTATTAAAACAATCGAAAACAAGGGCTTTTGGTAAATTATAATGTATATTTATTCTGTTTAAGTACATATAATGGAATATATAATTAATTGAATTTAAAATTATTAAAAAATAAAAACACTTGTTAAAAACAACCCAGTTGTTAAAAAAAATTAAAAGTATTAAAAATGATTTATTTAAAAAAATTAATTGATTGTCAAAATTATGGTGAATGGCTCATATAACAGTAAATCCTGAAACACCGGGGGTTCAGGCAGTGCTGCAACACTTGGAGTTCAATGCTGGGGGCAGTAGCAGAAGATGAGTGGAGCGGGGAGCTGGCCCAGTGCCAAAATGCCCAAAGGGCTACTAAAGTCTCTTCTTTTTGCCCAACTGTGGACGCCAATGTGTCCGATTCCGGACTATTGTGGAGTAGGTTTACATGGGTTGGCATGACATCATAGGCTGAAGGGCCTACGCTATTCTGTGTTCCAATAGAGATAGAATAAATCTTCAGTTATCCTGCAAGCAAAATGTGACTTGGCAATCACACAGACCATTCCGTGATGTTGGACAGTCCCTGATTTGTGGAACAAGGGGGAGGTTCAAGGGCCTGACATGTGTTGGAAAGGGCCCGTCCTTGAACCTAGGCGTGCTGGTCTTCACATTGTGTAGCTGATGGTGCGCTCCCCTCTTAGACATCTAATAGACATCTAAATTCCAGAAATTTATTGGTCCAATTGACCAAAACACCCTCCGAATGTCAGTCCTGACACCTCTGTTGCAATCGCTTTGTCAGTCCTCCCTCCAGGTAAAAGATGCAAAAACTGTGCATTGAATATGATCTCACCAAGACGCTGAACAGCTCCTTCAGAGATAACAATAAATAACCACTGTTTCGGGCTTGAGCCCTTCAAGGTCTGAGCAAATTGTATACTGTTGTGCGAACAAAATTAGTTTCTCCAGCATTGTGGTTTTTTTACTGAAAGGAATTTCAGCGACGTCATGTATATGAACGTGGGGCCTATCAATCTTATCCCGCTGAGCATTTGCCCTCAACCTTTCACCTCCTGCTTTTTTACCTGCCCCTCCCCCTCAGCTGTTTTGTTCACCTTTATCTTTGCTACATAAAGTAGCTGAGCTTCTCCAGCGTTGCGTTCTTTCTCAAATCACGATGTGTACAGACGTTTGTGCTTTACTCTTGCTTTTTAGGCAGCTGGTGTACAAGGACATGCCAGTTTCTGTGTTCCAAATCTTTCCCATCTCTGAACATCATTCGTCCTTCTGCTTCAGAACTATGGTGGATGACCTTGCGTTTATCCACTTCTCCCATGTTTTTTTTCTCCCCGACTCTCCCAACTTGTCCAAACACACAGAGCGGGTCTCTGCAAATTCACCCCCAGTGCCGAATTGTGCTTTGGCCTGCCCTCTGCTCCATTCCTTTCTCCCTTTCCTGTCCGTCGACCACCTCAGTCCAGGCCAGTAATTTTACCCTCACTCGACGTGCTTTCACTCTGCACCCTAACCTCTTTGGAAGGACCTCTCTCAAAAGCTTTCTGAAAATCCAAACACCTCACACCCCCTCATTCTCCTTCATGGGCGGCAGGACTAAGATCAGAATGAGAATTTATTGTTGTGAACGTGTCACGAGATTCATTGTTTTGTGGCAGCATCACAGAGCAGACATTTGTATACACCACCTTACAAAATACATAAAAATAATGCACAAAAAAGACAAAGTGAGGCAGTGTCTGTGGTTCATTGATAATTCAGGAATCTGATGGCAGAGGGGAAGAAACTGTCCTTGTGCGGCCAAGTGCTTATCCTGTAACTTTTTTCCCAACAGTCATAGTGTGAAAAGGGCATGGCCTGGGTGGTGGGGGTCCTTGAGGATAGAGGCTGCTTTCTTAAGGCACCGCCTCATGTCAATGTCCTCTATGGAGTGAGGTCTGGTGCCCGTGATGTCGCAGGCTGAGTTAACGACCCTCTGGAGTTTATTCTTGTCCTGAGATTTGGCACCTCCATACCAGGCAGTGATGTAGCCAGCCAGAATGCTCTCCACAAGTCACCTGTAGAAGTTTTACAGAGTATTTGTTGACCTACCGAATCTCCTCAAACACCTCACAAAGTATAGCCACTGCTAGGCCTCTTTGTGATTGCAACGACATGGAGGCTCCGAGGCAAATCTTCAGAGATGTTGACATCCAGGAATTTAAAGTTCTTGACCTTCTCTATTGTTGACCCCACGATGGGGACTGGGTCGTGTTCTCCTGTCTCCCTCCTGAAGTCCCCCATCATCCCCTTGGTTTGGCTAACATTGAGTGCAAGGTTGTTGATGTGACAACACTCAACAAGCTAATCTATCCCCCTCCTGTACACTTCCTCATTCCCCCTCTGTGATCCTGCTGACAACTGTGGTGTTATCAGCAAATTTGTAGATGGGAGGAAAGGCTGGATAACTACCTTGGTCTCAGAGCCAACAAGACCAAAGAGTGATTTTAGAAAGGGGAGTGCGAGGGACCACGCACCTGTCTTCACTGAAGGGATGGCAGCGGAGAGGGTTAGTCCACACATTGGAGGACCTCTCTTTGGAGCTAGCACATCAAGCCACTTGTGAAGAATGCGCACTAAACTTTCCAAGAAGTCTGAGGAGATTTAGAATGTCATCAAATACTCTTGTCGAACAGCTGCAGGTGTTCAATGGTGGCATCATGGCCTGGTTTGGGAGTTTGACTGCCCAGGAACGCAGAGCAACATAAAGCTAGCCAAGTCCACCTCAGGCACCAACCTCCCGTCCATTACAGAGGCACTACCTCAAGAAGGCAGCCAACAACTCCTAAATTTAAGTACTTGGTCACTGTCTGGGAGGATCTTTCCTGGGACCCAACATGCCAATGGTGTCGTGAAGAAAGTACATCCGCGCCTCTACTTCCTCAGGAATTTGTGGAGGTTTGGTACGACATCGGAAACCTGGGCAAATTTCTACAGAGGTGTTGAAAGTGGCTGACTGGCTGCATCACAGTCTGGCCTGGGGAATACTGATACTCCCGAGTGAAAGCCCTGCAAAAGGTAGTGGATACAGCCCAGCACATTATAACTAAAACCATCCCCACCATCAAGAATATCTGCAGTCAGAGAGCAGCAGCGATCTTCAAGGATCCACACCACCAGCACATGCTTTTCTCGCTGCTGGGATCAGAAAAGAGGTATCGGTGCCACAAGACTCACCCCACCAAGTTCAGGAACAGCTGCTCCCCCTCCACCATCAGACTCCTCAACGTCATACTCAATCAGGGACTCATTTAAGGACTTGGGCACTTTCGTGATTTTCTTATCTCTGTCAGTTCGTTTACATTTCTTTATCTGTTTACATGTAGGTTGAGTACAGTTGTTTAACTGCCAGTAAGTGGTAATTCTGCTTTGCCCACAGTAAAAAGAATCTCTGTTGTATGTGGTGTCATGTATGTACTCTGACAATGAATCTGAAATCTGACCATCAGAAAGGACCCCCATCACCCTGGTCACAACCTCTTCTCACTGTTTCCTTCAGGAAGAAGCCCGAAGACCAGTCCCGCACAGTTTGTATTCAGCAGCTATCAGGCCATTGAACTTCCCCGTCCATCCCTAACCACACACTACTCCCGAGGCCACTAAAAGAACGTGCATTCCGACTAGTTGCACCACTGTCTGGTACGGAGGTGCCGATGCTCAAGACAGGAAGACACTGCAGAGAGCTGTAAACTTGGCCAGAGCCATCATGGACATCAATCTTCACTCCATCAAGGACAGCAGCAAGGGGCAGTGTCTGAAGAAGGCAGGCTCTATCCCCAAGGGCCCCCACCACTCAGGCCATGCCCTCTTACTGCTGCCATGTGCATTGAGCCCCCAACGATACAAAAACAGCATCTTCCCCTCCGCCATCAGATTTCTGAAAGCACATTGAATCACAGACATGACCTCATTTTCTTATTTTGTTGCACTAAATTATTCTTTTTTAAATGTAGTTTATTGCAATATTTGTACGTGTCATGTTGCAAAACAATGAATTTGAAGTTTATTGTCAGAATTCATACATGACATCACATATAACCCTGAGATTCCTTTTCTTGCAGGCACGGCAGAATTACCACATATTAGCAATGTAAAAAAAACTATACTCGCATGTAGACAAATAAAGAAATGTAAACAAACTGCAATCCAGAGAGGGGGGAGAAACACTAAAGTGCACAAGTCAGAGTTCTTAAATGAGTCCCTGGTTGAGTTTGTTATTGAGGAGTCTGATGGTGGAGGGGGAGCAGCTATTCCTGAACCTGGTGGAGCGAGTCTTGTGGCACCGAGACCTCTTTCCTGATGGCAGCAGCAAGAACAGAGTGGGTGCTTGATGATCGCTGCTGCTCTCCCAACGCAGCGTTCCCTGTAGATGTTCTCGATGGTGGGGAGGTTTTTACCTGCAATGTCATGGGCTGTGTCCGCGACCTTTTGCAGGGCTCTATCCTCAGGGATATTGGTGTCCCCATACCAGTCCGTGAATCAGCCAGTCAGTATACTATCCACCGCACCTCTGTAGAAATTTGCCGAGGTTTCCAGTGTTGTACTGAAACTCTGCAAACTCCTGAGGAAGTCAAGGCGCTGACGTGCTTTCTTCACGACTCCCAAGCACTTAAATGTGCCCACCCTCCCCACTTCTGGTCTCCCACATTGATATGTTCATGACAATAAATTCTGATTCTGAACATCACTTTCATTCTTATACTAACTGACTGAATTCTTATTTGTCTTTTATATTAGTTAATAAATATCAAAGATAAGTTGACAAATAATGAGGAAAAATATTATAGTTTTGTAGACAAATAATGGGGTAAGATATAGTTTGTTGTAGGTGTATCTTAGCAGTGTAGCTGCAGGATTTTGGTGCATCTGAACACTGTCCTTGCTTATGCGACAATAAACATCATCATCTTGGAATTAAGGAGAGGGAATCTCTCTGAGACCAAAGAATTCCAACTGGATGACACAGGTCATCCAATGGGGTAACTCATAGTGTCATCTCCCCCCCCCCCCACCCTTCCCCATGGACTTCATCCCGTTCCAGACCATAGAGTAATGATTTTTTTGTACTAATGTTACTTGTAAATCGTAATTCCCGTATATCATTGACTATATAGTGAGATAAAGACTGAACACAATTAAACTGACACCTTTAAATTTCATATGCACAGCCTAAATATATTTACATCTACAGTGTTTCATGTGGTCAAAGTGAAAATTTGGTAAGAAAACAAATACTAACGACCACAATATTGTAGCTAAAATACCGGAAAATTTGACAAAATCAGCGACTATAAAAACCCCAGCAGCAACAAAAACAACAGTGCTTGCTTATTTCCATGTGCATACAGAACCACGCGATTCGAAGCGTCGTTGTTATTGGGTAATAACGACAGCGCGTTAAAAGGTTTAAAAAGTAAATGAGCGTTGGGTTTTAGCTTCATCGGTGTATTGATACATGGAAGCTGAGCTGACAAAAAATGTTTTTGTTGTTATCACTAACTACGGGGATAGTTTTATAAAAAAAATAATAAATTTCTGCTGAAACATGGCACAAATATTTTATAGACAGTCAGTTTGGTGTCACCACCCCCCCCCCCCCCCGATGGTGCCACCCGGGGTGGTCCGCACCCCCCTAGTGAAGCCAGTGGGATGAATGTTCCCAAGGTTGTGGGCATTCAGGCAAGGGGAATTGCAGATTAAGGAGAAAGGGGAAGCCACAAACCTCTTCCCAGAGGGTAGGGAAGTTGTGGAACTCCTTGCCACAGAGAGTTGCTGAGGATGGTTCATTTGATATATTCAGAAGGGAGGTGGATGTGATCCCTTATGGCTAAAGAGATCGAGCAGCCTGGAACTATCGTCACTGGTGTTTAGAAGGATGGGGAGGGGGTGGAATCTTGTAGAAACATACAGATAAACCCCGCTTTACGAATACTTGATCTACACCAATTTGCTTTTACGGGGAAATGTGGCGAGAGCAGCGAGCCGTTATCGAGGCTGCATGTGCACCTCGAACAGCTCCTTCCCTGGGAACTACACTGAGATGTCAATAGATGACCCTCTTCCTTTCTCTCTCCTACATCCTGTACCTCCCACTATCCCAACCTCCAAAGACTCAGCCTAACAACACTGTACATACATAATTTCTACTCTATAGACTATTTATCACATCATTCCTGCTTTTAATAAATATTAGGCTTTATGTGTTACTTGGAAGGTTATTTTTAGGGTCTGGGAATGCTCAAAAAAATTTCCTTTAGAAGCCAATGGTAATGGTTTCACTTTATGCCATTTCGGCTATAGTCTCGTAAAGTGGGGTATACCTGTAACATGATGAAAGAAGCAGGGAGGTTGTTTCCCGGCCGGTGAATCTGGAATGAGGGGACATTGCCTCAAGGTTCAGGATGGAGATGAGGAGGAACTGCTTCTCCCAGTCACAGTGAATTGGTGGAATTCTCTGCCCAAGGAAGTAGTGGGTGCTGTCTCAGTGAATGCGATTAAGACACAGTTAGATTTTTGAAGAGTATTAGAATTAAGCGTTTTGGGGAAGGGGACGGGCAATTGGAGCCAAGTCCGCGGGAAGATCAGTTGTGATTTCATTGAGTGGGGGAGCAGGGTCGAAGAGTTGGATGGTTGGCTCCTTGTTCTTCTCCCCCCTTATCTCAGACAAGGGCTCTTCCATGATCCCAGCAAAACAACTCCTTGTCCTTGCTGGCATGTCCTGAATCCTGCAGGGAAATGATCAGTCCAGCGACCTATTGAAAGCAGCTGGGAGTCAGTAAAAGTCCCTGAACCCATCTCCTCTCTCGTAATCCTGCCTTTTCTCCCCTCCCTCCTTCCTCCTTCCTCTGTTTCTCTCTTCCCCTCTTTCCCATCTCTTCCTTCCCTTCCACCCCTCTCCTTCCCTTCCCTTTAATGCTCCCCTCACTACCCACCCATTCTTTCCCTCTGTCCTTTTTCCACTCTCCTCTGTCCTTTTTCCACTCTCCTTGCTTCTCTCCCCAACCCTCCCCCACTCCTTTTCTCTCTCTCTCCTCCTCTGCCCATCCTCTCCTCCTCACTGCAGGAATTCTCTCTCCCTGAAGGATACCTTTCTTTGGCTCCCTCTCCTCAGTCAGAGCCTCCCTCCTTCTCAGTTTCTGTTTAACTTCCCAGAGCAAGTGGCTTGTTGACCTGACAGGTTTGATGAACTGCCGACAGATGCTTGGCGACCTGACCTTACATGGTGAGCTTTATACACTCCTTCACTCCATTCCTTAATGGGCTGACCCTGCCTGAGCTCATCGAGATGCACTGGGAGCACTGGTAAGGGAGTGGGGGGGAGTGTGGGGAATAGAGGAGGTGGAGTGGGGATCAGGAGAGGGAGGAGAGAGATCAGGGAGTGGAATTAAGCCATAAAGGGAGAGAAAGGAGCTGGGGAGAGAATGAGAGGGTTTGTGGAAAGAGAGAACTGGTGTAGATCAATGGGAAGTGTTGGGAGGTGAAATATCAAGGGGCAGAGGGTGAGGGAGGAGAGAGATAGAAATAAAGGAGGGAGGAAATAGAGGAAGAGAAAGACCATTAGGAGCAGAATTGAACCATTTGATTCTCAAATAAGACCATAAGGCATGGGAGCAGAAATGGGCCATTCAGCCCATTGAGTCTGCCCCACCATTTAATCATGAGCTGATCCATGTTCCCATTGCCCAGCCTTCTCCCCTTAAGCTTTGATGCCTTGGCTAATCAACAACCTGCCTTAAATACATCCAATGACCCAGCGTCCGGAACCACCTGTGAGAATAAATTCCACAGACCCCCCCACCCCAGCTGAAGAAATCCCTCCACAGATGCCCTTCAATCCTGAAGCTGCACCCTCTTGTTTCCATCATGGGAAACAACCTCTGTCCACACCTTTCAACAGTCAAAATGTTTCAATGAGCTATCTCTACCACCCTCCCCTCCCACCACTCCCCACTATTCTCCTAAATTCCAACGAATATAATCTATTCAATTAAATAACCATATAAAAGTTTATGGTATGGAAACAGGCCATCTCGGCCCTACAAGTCCACACCAGTGAACTCAAATCCATTCTCCTTCCTCCTCCTCATTACATAGAAAGTTGCAGCACAGTTCAGGCCCTTCGGACCACGTTGTTGTGCTGACCTATATAAACTTACTCAACAAACAACCATCCCTACTTCACATTCATACCCATTTTCCTTGCATCCAGGTACCTATCTAAGAGTCTTTTAAATGTCCCCTATTGTACCAACCTCCTCCACCACCCCCAGCAATGCATTCCAGGCACCCACAACTTTCTGTGTGTAACAGCTGACCCCTGACATCTCCCTGAAACTTTCCTCCCCTCACCTTGTACACATGTCCTCTGGTGTTTGCTATTCCCACCCTGGAAAAAAGGTGCCGGCTATCCACCTTATCTACGCCTCTCATAATCTTGTAGACCTCTATTAAGTCACCTCTCATTCTTCTTCACTCTGAAGAGCCCTGGCTCTGCTAACCTTTGCCTCATGATATATTCTCCAATCCAGTTATCAACCTTGTAAATCTCTGCTCCCTCTCTAAATCTTCTATATCCTTCCTGTAATGAAGTGAGCAGAATTGAACACAATATTCCAAGAGGGGTCACACCAGAGCATAACCTTTGACACCCTCACTAAGCACAAAGCTATCAAACTCCACTTAAAATCTGCCCAATGTCTCGGCCTCCACAGCCATCTGTGGCAACGAATTTCACAGACTCTCTGGCTGAAGAAAAATCTTGTTTCCATTCTAGAGGGATGTCCTTGTATTCCGAGGCTGGGCCCTCTGGTCCGAGACTCTCCCACATCTGGAAACATCTTCCCCACATCCACCCTTTCCACCCCTTTCAATATCTGGTGGGTTTGATGAGAACATTGATAGGGGTAAATTCAGAAAGGGAAGCAGATGGAGAGAGAGAAAGGAGGAACTGGAGATGAAAATAAGGTAAGAGGAAAGGAGAATGATAGAAGGAAACAGAGATGGAAGAGAAATGGGCAGTGATGAGGAGATATCAAAGGCTTTGATATCTGGTCAGCTGATACCTCTACTCTGTTTTCATTCTTGGGGTTCTCCCCGATCATGGGGTGACTGAAAATCGCTTTTCATCCCCCTGGTTGGTATCTGGACCCGATCTCAACAGGGAGGGGAGTTGGGGGTTAAATGTGCCTGCCTCTCGGGAGGCAGCACTGAGCCTGGATAGTCGACGGCAGACTCTGTGAAGCGTCATTCGGAGCAGGTTCCCTCTGCTCCCTCAGCAGGCATTCTGATCCTCCCCTGGAATCCCATCTCGCATGCACCCAATCCTGGGCCAGCCTTGGGATCTCCAGCTCCTCTCCCGCCAGCTCCAGCATAAGATGTGTGTAGTGGGATCTTGCCGCTGTCGTGGCCACACTTCAGCACGATCACTAAGTGGAAGGGGAAGTCGCTATAGAAATGCATGCTGGGGCTTTCTTTTGAGGGGGGCGCAGAACTGCTGCCTCATAGTTCTGAAGACCCTGGTTCGATCCCCACCTCAGGTGCTGTTTGAGTGGAATTTGCAAGCTCTCCCTGTGACCCCGTAGAACCCCAGTCGCTTACATCCCTACTATGTACAGTGTTAGTAGTTCAATCAACTACTATGTATCCCTCCTCATCTCGTGTGCAGGTAAAGGGGTAGATTGGGGAGGGGAGAGATGGGAATTTGGGGAAGAGTGGGCAGCAGCGGTTGGATTGCTCATCTGGAAGCCGTCCTGGACTTGGGATGAGCGGCCTGCATCAGGTGAAGTGTGTGGGTTTCCATGAAGAGGGAAGTGGATGGAGAGATGATCAAGTGCCTGCTTTGTTTCCAGACGGTGTCATGTTTGAGAGGAAATGTGGTGGAAGTGGAGTGCATGGACTAACTCCCCTCGCGGGAGTGGGTTATGTTCTGTCACACTCCTGACCTGTGCTTTGGAAGTGGGAGAAATGTGGTGAATGTGGACTAACTTCACTCAGATGTGTGGGTAGTGTTCCGTCACATGCCTGACCTGTTTCGTGCATGTGGGGGACAATGTGTTGGATGTGGAGTGCATGGACTAATTCCCACAGGGGAGTGTCCTATCACACTCCTGACTGGTGCCTTGGAGATATGGAGGATGTGGAGAGCATGGAAGAATTCCCCATGAGAGTGGGGAGTGTCCAGTTCATACTCCTGAACTGTGTCTTGTAAGTGGGGGGAAATGTGGATGTGGAGTGCATGGACTAACTCCACCCAGGTGAGTGTGCAATGTCCCGTCCCTTTCCTGTGCCCTGTATGTGGAGGAGGGAACTGGGTGTTTCGAGGAGAGTCACTCCCTGCAGGAGCCCTGACTTTTGACCTCCCACCCTGGGATTCATGCATCTGGTCTCACATCACAGTGAGGTGGGGGGCTGGTGAACACAATCCCACACTGGGGAGGGGGTGGAAGGTGTGTAGAGAGAGAGCAGAACAGGGGACGGGTGTTGGGGTTTTTGGAGAAGGTGGCATTGAGGTGTTGGTGTCTGTGTAGTGGGATGTTGGAGACGGGGTGCGGGGCTCTGGGGAGGATGGTAAAGGGACTGAGGATCAAAGAGACTTAACACTGACCAGCGCTGCTGCCTCTCCCCCCCACAGACCTTCACTGCCTGGTGTAACTCCCACCTCCGGAAAGCTGGGACCCAGATCGAGAACATCGAGGAGGATTTCCGCAATGGACTCAAACTTATGCTGCTCCTTGAGGTCATCTCAGGTGGGCTCCTGCCTCACCTCCTGCACAGTTCCCACTGCTCATCCCTGGATAATTCTCTCTGCTCATCCCCGGATCATTCCCACTGCTCGTCCCTGGATCATTCCCACTGCTCGTCCCCCCCCCCCCGCACACCCCCTCCCTGGATAATTCCCTCCGCTTGTCCCCGGATAATTCCCTCTTCCTGTCCCTGGATAATTCCCTCTGCCCGTCCCTGGATAATTCTCTCTCCCCCCCCCCCGCCCCCCCGGATAATTCCACTGTTCCATCGACTCCAAAGGAGAAGCTGGCATGAGGGGCATGGGGTATGCTGGGGGGGTGGGTGAGGGGTCTATGTGGATTACAGAGCAGTTGGGAAGGAGATGAGATGGGGCATGGACTGAGCAAGAAGCTGACTGATCACAGAGTGACATGCACACCTGCGCATGGACCCTCACACCGACCCATGCACGGATCCTCACACTGACCCACACCCGGACCCTCACATTGACCCATACAATGATCGGCCTTCACTCTGTTTACGCACGGGCCCTCACGTTGACCCATACAATAACTGACCCTCACTGTGTTTGTGTTCCAGGAGAGCGTCTGCCAAAACCCGACAAGGGCAAAATGCGTTTCCACAAGATCGCCAATGTCAACAAGGCCCTGGACTACATCGCCAGCAAGGGGGTCAAACTGGTGTCCATCGGGGCAGAGGGTATGTGTTCACCCCCAACACTCCCTCCCCTTCCCTCCACCCCATCCCCACTCCTCCCTATCCCTTCCCCCTCTCCTTCCCCTCCATCCCCTCCCCAGCCCTCCATTCCCCTTCCCCTCTATCCCTCCCTTCCCTGGTATCACACCCCTTTCCCATCCAACCCTCCCCCTCCCCTCCATCCCTTCCCTAGGCCTCCATCACCCCTCCACTATCCTCTACCCCTCCCCTCAATCTCCTCCCCCTTCTCCTCCACCCCATCCCTTCCCCCCTCCCCTCTATCTATGCCCATCCCCTCCCTTCTCAAACCCGGCCAACCTACTCTACTATCTCCTCCACTGAATTTCCCTCTTCCTGTGCAGAAATCGTGGATGGCAACTTGAAGATGACCTTGGGGATGATCTGGACCATTATTCTCCGATTTGCAATTCAAGACATCTCTGTGGAAGGTGAGCACGGCTGCCATCTTGCACCATTGCCCTGCACTGATTTGCTGGGCAGGAGGACTGCTGATTGGTTACAGTTGAGTGCCAAATGAGAGCCCCGTTGGAATTGTGAGCTGGATCCCATTGGATGGCGGGCAACAGCAATGGAGGGGGCATCGTGGGCCATGATTGGTTGCAATGGTGGGGTGATAGGGCAGAGTTGATTGCGAGTTAGGCTGAGGGAGTCTCGTTCAGCGCAGGGGTCTGAGGTCTACACCCTTAGACTGCGCGGTGGTTTCCATGGCGACCTCTGACCAGCGGCCTGCCTTTCAGAAACCTCGGCCAAGGAAGGGCTGCTGCTGTGGTGCCAGCGGAAGACCGCTCCATACCGGAATGTCAACGTGCAGAACTTCCACATCAGGTGAGGGCCAATGCTCCAGCCCCTTGTCACTGCCACAAGGCCCGTCCGGAGCCTCCGAGGGCAGCCCTGGCCTGGGGGAAGGCTGAGGTCAGGCCCCAGTGGGTGGTGATGAGAAGGTGGGAGATCGGGGGGCGGTGATGAGGTGGGTGGGGTGGGAGATCAGGGGGTGATGATGGGTAGGGTTGGAAATCAGGATTGGTATTGAGGGAGTGGGAGATCGGGGCTGGCGATAGGTGAATGGTGTTGGGTGAGGTGGGAGAGAGGGGGTGGTAATGGGTGGGGTGAGGGAGTGGTGATGAGTGTGGTTGGAGGTCATGGGTGGTGATGTTGGCAATGTCTTGCATTGGTAAAAGGTAAGTGGGGGAAAGATGGGAGGGAGTGGTCGGGCTTCTGCATAGCCCAACGAGCTATGTTTGACAAAGATCCACTTCTCCCCGCCACCCCAACTTCCCTCCATCTCTCCCTTTCCCCTCCCCTTCCCTTCCCCTCTCCTTTCGTCCCTTCTTTCCTTTCCTTTCCTTGTCTTCCCCTTTCCTCTTCCCTTCTCCCTTACCCACCCCTTCTCCCTTACCTATCCCTTCTTCCTTCCTCCCCTTCTCTCCCCTTCCCATTCCTCCCCTCCATCCTCCTCTCCTCTCCCCTCATCTCCTTCCCTCTCCCTTCTCCCCCCTCCCCCTACATCCCACTACAGCTGGAAGGATGGCCTTGCACTGTGCGCCCTGATCCACAGGCACCGACCTGACCTGATTGACTACTCCAAACTGCGAAAGGTTTGTGTCTCTGCCCCTCTCAAACTGCCCCTAACCCTCACTCCACTCCTCCCAACACCACCCTCGCACCATCAGTAAACATAGGAGCAGAAATAGGCCATTCAGCCCATCGAGTCTGCCCCGCCATTCAATCATGATCTGATCCATTTTCCCACTCAGGCCTACTGTCCAGCCTTCTCCCCTTAACCTGGCTAATCAAGAACCTATCAATCTCTGCCTTAAATACGCCCAATGATCTGCCCTCCACAGCCACCTGTGGCAATAAATTCCACAGATTCACCACCCTTCAGCATCCCTCCGCATCTCTGTTCTGAGCAGACGCCCTTCAATCCTGAAGCTGTGCCCTCTTGTCCTGGACACTCCCACCCGTGGGGAAACAACCTTTCTATGTCGACTCTGTCCACGCCTTTCAACATTTGAAATGTTTCAATGACATCCCCCCACCCCTGTTCTCCTAAATTCCAACAAGTTAAAGCCAAAGAGCCATCAAATGCTCCTCACACGATAACCCCCTCATTCCTTGAATCATCCTCTCCAATGTCAGCCCATCCTTTCTTAAACGAGGAGTCCAAAACTGCTCACAATTCTCCACGTGAGGCCTCACCAGGGCCTGATAAAGTGTCAGCATGCCATCCATACTCTTTTATTCTATTCCTCTTGAAATGAATGCCAGTGTTGCATTTGCCTTCTTCACCATTGACTCAACAGGCTCTTCTAAATGAGGACTCCCAGGTCCCTTTGCATCAGCATATTTTCAATTTTCTCAAATAAAATCCGCTTGCCCATTTATTTTTTCAACCACTGTGCACTTTTCAAACATTGCATTTAATTTGCCACTTCCCTGCCCCTTCTCCTCATGTCTTAGTCCTTCTGCAGCCTCCCTGTTTCCTCCATCTCCCTTCGCATCATCCACAAACTTGGCCGCAAAGCTGTTCATTCCGTCAACCAAGTCATTGATGTGCAACATCAAAACCCCATCCCCTGAAGGAGTCATGTGATGGAGTAGTGGCCAGTAGGGGAACTCCAGCCCTCTCCAGAAAAGTAAAAAAAAGATAGAGAAAAAAAAAGGCACAAACATAAAAACCATAACAAAGTGAAAGTAAAAGTATGGAGAAAATGGCAGCGAAGAAAGAAAAACCAAAAACAACGGGAAGAAAAGAAGAAGGAAGGACGTCGGAAGAGGAAGGTGAAGGCCTTACCGTTACGAGGAGGCCCGCCGTGGAGAGAGAAGCCCGAGGTCAGTGGAAACCCCGAACTCGGGACTACAAAAATGGCTCACGGAGCCAAACAAAAGTGCGCAACCGCACATGCGCAAATCCTCTAACACTGACGGGAGGGGGGACCAGCTAAGGAGTAAATCTCCACAGCTGAAACAGACATCTACAACACAACAGCAAGAGGAAAACATAGAAAATAACGAGAGCAAGAAAGAAGAGAATAAAAATAAGAAATCAAAGAAACAACAGATGACCAACCCAGAGGAACAAGACCAACACCAAGACACTTTTAATAAAAATAAGAAGACCAAAAATACCCAACAAAATAAAACAAACAACCCAACAAGAAAACCAGAAGAGACAGAGGTAAAGGACACAGATCCTGGAATGGACTCAGAAGAAGAGGAGGAAGAGCACAGAGAAATGGAAGATGAAGGGAAGGGCAAGTACATGGATATTTTTTTTTAAAGAATATATGGAATCAGTAAAAGAATGGCAGTCACAAGAATTCAGTGAAATAAAAAGAAGAATAAAAAGTACAGAAGAAAAAGTGAATAGATTAGAGATGATCATGACAGATATAGGAAAAAGAGTAGACAAGGTGGAAGAACGAGAAACACCCAATGAAATGGAGGTAGATGACTTAACAAGGAAATTAGAAGAATCTGATAAAAAAGTTAAAGAGACACAGGAGCTGTTAGCTCAGAAGATAGATATAATGGAAAATTATAATAGAAGAAACAATATAAAGATAGTGGGCCTTAAGGAAGATGAAGAAGGCAAAAATATGAAAGAATTTATTAAAGAATGGATCCCCAGGGTCCTAGGAAGACCAGAATTACAGAAAGAAATGGAAATAGAAAGGGCACATAGAACATTAGCCCCTAAACCACAACCACAACAGAAACCAAGATCCATTCTAGTAAAATTCCTAAGATATACAATAAGAGAAAATATATTGGAGAAGGCAATGAAAAAAAATAAGAGAAGACATAAAAGCACTGGAATACAAGGGTCAAAAATTTTTTTCTATCCAGATATAAGTTTTGAACTCCTGAAGAAGAGGAAGGAGTTCAATGCAGCAAAAACGACCCTGTGGAAAAAAGGTTATAAATTTATGTTAAAATACCCAGTGGTACTTAAAATAGTTATTCCGGAGCAGCAAAGCAAACTATTCTCTGATCCGGAAGAAGCACGAAAATTTGCAGAACAACTACAAAACAGACAGAGAGATGAAGAAATGTAACAAGAACAAAAATGACAACAAACTATATGTATGTGTGTATGTATGTATATAAATGTATGTATATATGTGTATATATATATATATATATCTATATATATCTATATATAGATATATATATATATAAAATAGAGTATAGGTAAGAACTAAGAAGGGAAAGAAAGGGAAGAAAGGAAGTAAGGAGGGAATTAAGAGAGTGACCTTTGTTATATATGAAGATTAAAATCTTTTCTGGGGGGGCTGGGTGGGGAAGAATATCAGTCACTGCGAAATCAGTTGACGCTTGCGAGCAGATTCGCAAATCCGAATGGAGAGGGGAGATGTGGTTGCCCGACAAGGGACAAAAGGCAGTCAGAAAGGGGAGGGACTATTGGGGTTAAAGGAATTTTAGATATGAGAATAGTGGAAATATTTTATGTTTTAGAAATGTTGTCTTATAATGTGTTCAAAAAAAGAAAGCAGAAATGGATAAGAAGGGAAGGTGGTGATGAGGAAACGGAAAGGAAAGATAAACAAAATATGAAATGACTATGTTGAACGATATGACTTTAAATATTAATGGAATACATAACCAAATCAAAAGGAAGAAACTGTTAAATTTACTGAAAAAAGAAAAAATTGATATAGCCTTCGTACAAGAAACACATCTAACTGAAGTGGAACACAAGACATTTAAGAGAGATTGGATAGGACATGTAACAGCAGCATCATATAATTCAAAAGCCAGAGGAGTAGCTATATTAATCAATAAAAATGTACCAATCAAAATAGAAAAGGAAATAATAGATCCAGCAGGGAGATATGTAATGATAAAATGTCAGATATATTCAGAATTTTGGAATTTACTCAATATATACAATAGATCAAAAATTTATGCAAGATATCTTTTTGAAGATAGCAGATATGCAAGGGAACATACTAATAGGAGGGGATTTTAACCTTAATTTGGACTCAAACATAGATAAACTGGAAAAAAAAACTAAGAGAAAGAACAAAGTAACCAAATTTATAATTAAATCGATGCAAGAAATGCAACTTTTGGATATATGGAGGAAACAACACCCAAAGGAAAAGGAATATTCATATTATTCGGGTGGACATAAAACATACTCAAGGATAGACCTATTCCTGTTATCAGCCCACATTCAAGGGAGAGTTAGGAAAACGGAATATAAAGCTAGACTATTATTGGACCACTCACCCCTGTTATTGGCAATAGAGCTAGAGGACATCCCACCAAGAATGCATAGATGGAGATTAAACTCCATGCTACTTAAAAGACAGGATTTTAGAGAATTTATTGAACGACAAATTAAAATGTACTTTGAAATAAATACGGAATCAGTGAAAGATAAGTTTATACTATGGGACGCAATGAAAGCGTTCATCAGAGAGCAAATAATAAGTTATGTAACTAAGATGAAGAAGGAGTATAATTGGGAAACAGAACAGTTGGAAAGGGAAATAACAAATATAGAAAAAGAATGAGCAATAAAAGAAGATACAACTAAAAGAAGAGAATTGGCAGACAAAAAATAAAATATGAAACACTACAAACATATAAGGTGGAGAAGAACATAATGAAGACAAAACAGAAATATTATGAGCTAGGAGAAAAAACGCACAAAATTCTAGCGTGGCAGCTTAAGACAGAACAAACTAAAAGAATGGTATTGGCATTAAGGAAAAAGGACAAACAAATTACATATAATCCAACGGAGATCAATGAAAACTTCAGGGAATTCTACGAGCAACTATATCAAACTGAAAACGAAGGGAAAGAAGACAAAATAGATGAATTTCTAACTAAAATTGAACTACCGAAATTACAAACAGAGGAACAAAATAAATTAATAAAACCATTTGAAATAGAAGAATTACAGGAGATATTAAAAAAAACTACCGAACATTAAAACACCAGGACAGGATGGATTCCCAATAGAATTCTATAAAACATTTAAAGACTTATTAATTCCTCCCCTCCTGGAAGTAATCAACCAGATTGATAAAACACAAAGCATACCAGATTCATGCAAAACAGCAATAATTACAGTAATACCAAAGACAGGGAAAGATCCACTTGCACCAGCATCATATAGACCAATATCTCTACTTAACACAGATTATAAGATAATAGCTAAACTATTAGCAAACAGATTGGCCGACTATGTACCAAAAGTAGTAAATCTAGACCAAACTGGATTTATTAAAAAAAGCGAACAACAGACAATATCTCTAAATTTATTAGCTTAATTCATGCAGTAGAAGGAAATAAAACTCCAACAGTAGCAGTTGCTTTAGACGCAGAGAAGGCCTTTGACAGAGTAGAATGGAATTATTTATTCAAAGTACTACAAAAATTCAGCCTTCCAGAGAAATATATTAATTGGATTAAAGCATTATATAAGGGGCCATTGGCGAAAGTGACAGTAAATGGATATATATCAAATCAATTTAACTTAAGCAGATCAACAAGGCAGGGATGTCCACTATCTCCCTCACTGTTCGCGTTAGCTATAGAACTGCTGGCGGAACTGATAAGAACAGAAAATTAAATAAGAAGGATAAAAATAAAAGAGAAGGAATATAAAATCAGTCTATTTGCAGATGACGTTATAATATACTTAACAGAACCAGAAATATCAATAAAGAATTACATAGGAAATTGAAGGAATATGGAGAAGTATCGGGGTACAAGATCAACGCAAATAAAAGTGAAGCAATGCCAATGAATAATGCGGATTTCACAAAGTTTAAGAAAGAATCGCCATTTAGATGGCAAACACAAGCATTGCGATACCTAGGTATATAACTAAATAAAAACCTTGGCCATCTATATAAACTCAATTACCATCCATTAATGAAAAAATTACAAGACGACTTAGAGCATTGGAAAGACTTACCACTAAAACTGATAGGAAGGATAAACTGTATTAAAATGAATATTTTCCCAAGGATACAAAACCTATTTCAGTCATTACCAATTCACCTAACAGAGAAATTCTTCAAGGAGTTAAAGAAAATAATAAGGAAATTCTTATGGAAAGGGGGGAAACCGAGGATAGCACTAGATAAATTAACAGAATGGTGCAAACAAGGGAAAAAACAGATTGGACCAGATTAGAACTAGATAAAATAGGGGAGAAGATACCTGAACATAGACTATATAAATGGGATGAAAAATTGGTGCAAAGTAGGAATTCACCGGTATTGCATCATCTGTTCAACATTTGGAAGAAGATTCATGTAGAAAGGAATAAAACAAATTACCAACTACCAAAACTAATATTGACGCAAAATCAGCTAATCCCTTTCACAATAGATAACCTTTCCTTTAGAGAATGGGAGAGAAAAGGATCAAAAGAATAGAAAATTGTTTTTCGGGAAATAAATTATTATCCTTTGAACAAATGAAGGATAAATATAATATAACTCACGATACAATGTTTGCATACCACCAACTGAAATCCTACTTGAAGGACAAATTGGGAAACAGTCTGAGGTTACCAGAAGGAAGCAATTTTGAATATGTGATTACAGACACAATGATAATTTAAAAATTTGTAACAAACATGTACATCAAACTGCAAGAAAAGGAGAACGAGGAAACAAATGGTAAACCTAAACAAAAATGGGAACAAGATTTAAACATAAAGACAAAGAATGAAATATGGGAGAAGCTATGCTCCGGAACTATGAGAAATACAATAAACACGAGGTTACGCATGATACAATATAACTGGATACACAGGCTATACATCACACCTCAAAAGTTAAATAAATGGGACCCAACAGTATCGGACAGATGTTTTTGATGTAAAAAGGAAACGGGAACAACAATTCATGCAATTTGGACATGTGAGAAAGTGGAAAAATTTTGGGAAGATCTAAACCAGATATTAAATAAAATCACAAAAAGCAATATACCAAAAAACCCAGAGATCTTCCTCCTAAGTAATATTAGAAACAAAGAATTTGGACTCGATTTGGATGGAGCACAAAAAAGATTTGTTATGATCGCCCCAGCTGTAGCAAAAAAATGTATTATGTCAACCTGGAAATTAGAAGACAACTTGAGAATACAACAATGGTATATAGAAATGAATAAATGTATTCCATTAGAAAAAAATAACATATAATTTAAGAAATAACATTACAATATTCGAACAAATATGGGAGCCATACATGAAACACAATAGAGAAATCCTACCGTGGACTTCCACCACCTAAAATGACAGAAGGAGAAGACAACGAAAAGAACTGACTCAGTAAAATTTCTTGTTTATTTTTATCAAGTGACAACATTGTTTAACGGGTTAAATGTAACTTATAGATTGAACTTCAAATAAATGGGGAAGGGGTGAGGGAGGGAGGGAAGGGAGGGGGAAAAGGGAGAAAAAATGACACTATATATTTAAGAAGAAAAATGTCTGTATGTATCTTGGTCAATATGGTTTATAGTGTGAAAAATAAAAAAATTTAAAAAAATAAAAAAAAACCCATCCCCTGTGGAACACCACTCGCCACCAGCAGCCAACCAGAACAGGAGCCCTGTGTTCCAACTCACTGCTTCCTGCCAATCAACCAGTGTTCTACCCATGCTGGCATGTTTCCAATTATACCTTTGCTCGGTAGCCTCATGTAGTGGCACCTTGTCAAAGGCCTTCTGAAAATCCAAACACACAACATCCTCTGCATCAACTTTCTCCAGCCTGCTCATCGCTACTTCAAAAAGTTCCAATAGGATAATCGAACAAAATTGGCCTCTCCTGTCACGTGTATCCAAGTACCTCGTAACCTCATCCTTTACAATCGACTCCAACGTCCTCCCGACCACTGACAGTCAGGTGGACTGGTCTAGAATTTCCTTTCTGCTGCACCTTCCCCCCCCCTTCTCGAATAGTAGGGTGACCTTTGCGATTTTCCAGTCCTCCGAGACGATGCCAGAATCCATTGATTCCCAAATGAGCATTACCAAAGCCTCCACAATCTCTACCACTACCTCTTTCAGGACCCGAGGGTGTGATCCACCTGGTCTGGGAGATCTATCCACCCTTAGATCTTTCTGAGCACCTTCTTCTTTGAAATATTAACTGCACTCACTTCCCCAATACCCTTTGACATCGTACACACGGCTTGTGTCTTGAACAGTAAAGAAGGATGCAAAATTCTCCTCTGCCATCTCCTTGTCTCCCATTCTGGTGTCATTTTCTAGTGGTCCATTATCTCATCTCACTTCCCTTTTTATTAACCATTTGTGGAGCTTCTGCCCCTGCTGCCCTTCCAGACCTCACCTGCCACGTATATGGCAGCAGTGCCTGTCAAGGGTGGGCCTGTGTAGCCACTCCAGGGCACACATATCAAATCCCACAAACGGACTGAAAGGGACCACCAATATCTTACAGGAAGATGAAGAAGCTTTTTGTATCCTCTTTGATGATATTTGCTCGCCTACTTTCATTCCTTATGAGTTACTTTCTGTAAGTTTTTAAAAACTTCCCAATCCTCTATCTTCCCACTAACTTTTGCTTCCTTGTCTGCCATCTTTTCCTTTCACGCTAGATTTGACTTCCCTTGTGACATTTTTCCATTCTGACATTTCCTCTTTCTTTTTGCTATGTACTTATCCTGCACCTTCCTCACTTACTACAGAAACTCCACTCATTGCTCCTCTGCCAGTGGCCCCCTTCCAATCTACGTTGGCAGTTCCTCTCTCATGCCTTTACTCCACTGAAACACCGACACATCTGACTTTAGTTTCTCCTTGTTAAATCTCAAATTGAACAATCCTATCATGATCACTGCCCCATAGTGGTTCTTTTAAGCTCTCCAATCACCTCAGGTGCATTACACAATCCCAATCCAGTAGAGCCGATCTCCTCGTGGGCTCATCAACAAGCTGCTCGAAATAGCCATCTTGTGGGCTTTCTACAAAATCTCTCGACATCCATTCCCAACCTGGTTTTCCCAATCTACGTGCATGTTAAAATCCTCCATGACTACCATAACATTGCCCTTCTGGCATGCCTTTTCTACCTGCAGTTGTAATTTGTCGTTCCCATCCCTGCTGCTGTTTGGTGGTCTGTATATAATGGCCAACTGTATCTTTTTACCTGGAGGGGAAGGGGCAGGATGGGAGGGAAGGATAAATGGCTGCTGTTGGGACCCAGGATAGGTTTAAAGGGTGATTGGCCTCTGCTGGGTTTGACCAGCTGGCTTCATTGGTCCATTTGATTCTGGAATTCCCAGGGATGAACTCTGACCCCTGACCTCTCAGGCCAGTCAGTCTGACAATGGGAATTTCACCTCCGCGGGGTGGGTGCAGATCATTGACTGTGCCTTCAGGGGCAGGCCCGAAGCCTTCCTCCTCCATCCCTGGGGGCAGAGGGGGCTTGGGGTTGGTGAGGGGGTGCGGTGTGGTGTGGCCGGTTCTCCAATCATCAACACCCTTCTCCATCACAGGATGACCCCATCGGAAACTTGAACCAGGCCTTCGAGGTGGCAGAGAAGTACCTGGATATCCCCAAGATGCTCGACGCTGAAGGTGGGTCCCCCTCAGCCCTTCCCCAGAGCATAAACCCCTCCTCTCCTGACTCCTCACACCCCCTATGACATCTCTTCAGAGCCTCAACACATCTGCTCCCTCACTGTCTTCTGCCCCCCATCCATTACTACTCCCTGCACCCTAACCCTCTTCTTCTGTCCCTCTCCTAACCCCTCATGACCTTCCTCTCCCCCACACCTGCTTCTCTTCCTCCCAATAACCCTCCCCTATCCCCCTCTACTCCCACACCACCTCCTCCAACTTTGCCCACTGCATCCTCAGTCTTTCCCCATATCTCCGCCCCCCTTTTAGGTCCCCCTCTCTCACCCCTCTCTGTCCTTTCTTGCTCTCTTCCCCCTATCTCACCCCTCTTTCTATCTTCTCTTCCTTCTGCCCCCTCTCTTACTCTCCTTTCAATTCCCCTCTTTCCCCCACAGTCTACCCCTCTCCTCTCTCTGTCTCTCCCAGTCTCCCTCTCTCACGATTCTCTGTCCCCATTCCCCCCACCCTCTACATCTCTCTCCCACTTCTATGTCCCTCCCCGTCTCCATCTCAGTTTCTCTCTGTCCCCACTCCCTCCACTCTCCCACTCTTGCCCCCTCCTCTCTCTCTCTCCCTCTCAAACACGCAAACCCTCCCTCTCTCTCCCCCCCGCATCCCTGCTTTATTCTGCTTCCTCACTCCTCTTGTCCCACTCCCACTTGATATGACTTTGCCCAATGGAGGGTGGTGGAGGGTGGGAGTGTCTAGTCTCGGCTTGGACCCTGACACTGACCTGTTTTCCCTTCTCTCTGAGTAGACATTGTGAACACCCCAAAGCCAGATGAGAAAGCCATCATGACCTACGTGTCCTGCTTCTACCATGCCTTTGCTGGAGCAGAACAGGTAAGGCTGGCATGAGTGGACCCCCATCATCCGGGTGAGCTTTCCCAAGGCATCCTTTCCCTGGGAATTCAGGAACAATCAACCACATTCCAGTCTGCAGCATGGGATCGTCCTTCTACAGGCAAAGCCTCGGATTAACTCACTCCCTCTTCGCCACCCCTCCCACAGTGCTCCCTCCTCTCTGCCCCTCCCTCCTCACTGCCTTATTCTCCTCTCTGCTCCTCCCTCTTCACTCCCTTCCCTCCTCACTCACTTCCTCTCCTCACTCCCCTCCTCACTGCCCCTCCCACAGCGCTCCCTCCTCACTGCCTCTCCTCCTCACCGCCCCTCCCATAACACTCTTTCCTTACCACCCCTCCCTCCTCACTGCCCCTCTCTCCTCACTGACCCTCCCATTACACTCCCTCCTTCCTCATTGCCTCTCCCACCTCACTGCCCCTCCCTCAGTGACCTCACCACACTGGGCCCTGATGGAAACCTCAGAAGGGTTCCATGTTCAGGACAGACTGTTCTCAACAGGTGTGAACAGAACAGGAAGGTCTGCGTCTTTGGGTCCGTGTACAACACACACCCGAGGTGGAGAATCTCAGCAGGCCACGCAGCATCTGCAGGCCCCTGGTGAAGGGCCCAGGCCCTAAACCATGTCCAACCTAGCCTTCCTGCGGATGCTGCTTGTCCTGCGGAGTTTTCCCCCACGGTTTGGACCGGGTGTAGAGGTGGGAAGGGGGGATTGGGCTCAGGTGGGTCTGTGAGTCCCAGCTGATTTTCACCCTCAATTTGTGCTTGTGTCCAGGCTGAGACGGCCGCCAACCGGATCTGCAAGGTGCTTGCTGTCAACCAGGAGAATGAGAAACTGATGGAGGAGTACGAGAAGCTGGCCAGCGAGGTAGGTCAAGGGCCTATCCCCCTTCCCTTCTGCCCCTCTATCCTCACCCCAGAGCAGGCCTGTCCCCCTTCCCCTTCTATCCTTGCCCTGGAGCAAGCCAGTCCCCCTTCCAGAGCAGACCGGACCTCCTGCCCTCCCCCCCCAATCTATCCTTCACCACCCCCACCCAGAGCAAGTTGGACCCCCTCCTCCTCCCGCTGGAGCAAGCTAGAGCCTCTCCCTTTCGCTCTCCCCCTCCCTTGTCCTTTGTCTCCCTCCTGCTCTCTCCTCCCTCTCCCATCTCTCGCTTTTCACCTCCCTCTCACTTCCTCCCCTATATTCCTCATTCTCCTCCTCCATCCCTCCCTCCCGCATCTCCCCCTCCGCCCCTTTCATTCTCCTCCTTTCTTCCCTCTCACTCTTCTTCTCACCCTGGCCCAACAGCTCCTGGAGTGGATCCGACGTACCATCCCATGGCTGGAGAACCGGATCTCAGAGAAGACGATGAGGGCCATGCAGCAGAAGCTGGAAGATTTCCGGGACTACCGCCGTGTGCACAAGCCCCCGCGCGTGCAGGAGAAATGCCAGCTGGAGATAAATTTCAACACCCTGCAGACCAAGCTGCGACTCAGCAACCGGCCCGCCTTCATGCCCTCTGAGGGCAAGATGGTGTCTGTACGTAACATCACATGGCACGGGGGCTGTGGAGGGAGGGGGCTTAGAACTGGATGGAAATTCCACCTCAATCCCTTAATCTGGGATCCTGCAGTGGGGAGCAACAAGGCAATAGCAACACAAACAAGACAATGGTGCCTGGTATTGAGGGTGCCAAATATGCTGGAATGAGCTCCCATATGCATCCTGGTAAGGTAGTGGCCTTCTTGGTACAGGTAGTGGCCATCATGGTACAAGTGACCACCCTCCTGGCATGGGTGATCACCTTCCTGGTAAGGGTGAGTGACCACCCTCCTGGTACAAGTGACCACCCTTCTGGTAAGGGTGACCACCCTCCTAGTACGGGTGACCACTTTCCTGGTACAGGTGACCGCCCTCCTGGTACGGGTGACCGCCCTTCTGGTACGGGTGACCTCCCTCGTACGGGTGACCGCCCTCCTGGTACAGGTGACCGCCCTCCTGGTACAGGTGACCGCCCTCCTGGTACCGGTGACTGCCCTTCTGGTAAGGGTGATCACCCTCCTGGTATGGATGATCACCTTTCTGGTAAGGGTGACCATCCTTCTTGTGCAGGTGACCGCCCTCCTGGTACGGGTGACTGCCCACCTGGTACGGATGGTGGACATCCTGGTACGGGTGATGGCCATCTTTGTACAGGTGGCTGCCATCCTGGTACAGGTAACCGCCCTGATGGTACAGTTGATCACCCTCCTGGTATGGGTGGCCATCTGGTTAAGGGTGGCAGCCATATTGTTCATGGACAGTGCTTGAAGGGATTCGACCTCTCCCATCCCTAAAGCACTGGGTCCACACCCAATGCCAGGCCTTACCCCATAATAGGCCAAGAGTTACGTGGGGGGAGGGTCAGGCAGGGTCCCAAGGGCCTGTGAACGGTGCTACCTCCACCTTCGCTCCCACACAGGACATCGCCAATGCCTGGAAAGGCCTGGAGCAGGTGGAGAAGGGCTATGAGGAGTGGCTCCTGACTGAGATCCGACGACTCGAGAGGCTCGACCATCTGGCTGAGAAGTTCAAGCAGAAGTGTGCACTGCACGAGTCCTGGACAGCAGGTGATCTATGGTCAAGGGGAGGACAGTGGATGGGGAAGGTTATTGGCAGGATTCCAGGCATTGAGCAGGAGGCATTCAGAGGGTTTTGGTTCAGGCAGGTATTGGTTGGAGGAGAGTATTAGTTAGGGCAGAAATTGGAGGAGGGTATCACTTGGGTAGGGTATCAGTTGGATTGGGTATCAGTTGAGGAAGGATATCGGTTAGGGAGGGTACCCGTTGGGTTGAGGATCAGTTGGGTTAGGGATCGGTTGGGGAAGGGGATCAGTGGGGCAGAGACTAGGGATAGAGGGGTGGGTTTGGCATCCAAGTGAGATGGGAAAGTCCATCTACACCCTCCCTCACCCAATGTTAACCCCTCCTGCCACCCCCTCCACAGGGAAGGAGGAGATGCTGAGCCGTAAGGACTACGAGTCGGTCTCACTGATGGAGATCCGCGCCCTGGTGAGGAAGCATGAGGCGTTCGAGAGCGACCTCGCTGCACACCAAGACCGCGTGGAGCAGATTGCCGCCATCGCACAGGAACTCAAGTAGGATGGGTGGCCTTAGAGTCCCCCTACTGTCCCCGCACACCGCTCCCACCCCACCTCCATCCCCACCCTCCTCCCACCCATCTCCACCCATTCTTTCCCATCCTACATCCCCCCACACTCCTCCCATTCCTTCCAGTCCTCCCATCCCTACCATCCTCCCCTTTCCCTCATCCCCACCCTCTTCCTCCTATCCCTACCCTCGTCCCGTTTCATCTACTCCCCTTGCCCATCCAATCCTTCCTCTCCCATTTCCACCTTTCCTGCTCCTATCCCTGCCTCCCCTTCTCCTTTCCTCCCTCACCCTCCTCTTCCCTCCTAACAACCTGCCTCAACCACCCCTCCTCCTATCCCCTCCTCTACCCCCATTTCCTATCCTCCTCCCTCCTCGCATCTTTCACATGCTCTCTCTCCCTCTCTCTCTACCTTCCCTTTCTCTCTCTCTCTCTCTCTCTCTCTCTCTCTCTCTCTCTCTCTCTCTCTCTCTCTCTCTCTCTCTCTCTCTCTCTCTCTCTCAGTGAACTTGATTACCACGATGCTGCCACAGTGAACAGTCGGTGCCAGGGCATCTGTGACCAGTGGGACACCCTTGGCACCTTGACCCAGAAGCGGAGGGATGCCCTCGAGGTGAGTACTACCCTGGTCCCCTGTCCGGCTTATGATGCTGTGCTGTCTCCTCACCTGGCCTGGCTTGATATGATGTACCACCCCGGCTCCCTGCCCAGCCTGGGATGCTGTCCCATTTCCGCCACTGCCTGCACCCGGCTCGGGACACTATCCCGTTCCCGCCTTCCCTCACCCTTTCTCTCCCCAACCCCAGCGAAATGAGAAGCTCTTGGAGACCATTGACCAACTGTACCTGGAGTTTGCCAAGCGCGCAGCCCCCTTTAACAACTGGATGGATGGCGCCATGGAAGACCTTCAGGACATGTTCATTGTGCACAGCATCGAGGAGATCCAGGTACGGCAGAGGACCAAGGTTTGTCACAGTTAGACACTCCGCCCCCCCCCACCCCCCCCCCCCCCCCACTATGTCACATTTAGACACTCCATCTCCATACTGTGTCACAGATAGATACTTGTCCCCACTCTATTACAGGTAGACACATATCCCCACATCTAGACTCTCTGACCCTGCACTTTATTCGTCCCCACGTCTAGACACTCTGCCTCTGTGTCACAGTTAGGCACTCTGTCACTGCACTGTACCACAGGTGGACACTCCTTCCCCGCATTGCGTCACAGTTAGACACTACGTCCCCACACTGCGTCATGGCTAGACACAACATCTCTACACTATGTCATGGCTAGACACTCCGTCTCTGCACTGTGTAATAGCTGGACACTCCATCTCTGCACTGTGTCACGGCTAGACACTCGTCCCCTCACTGTGTCATGCCTAAACACTCAGTTCCCACATCTGAACTGTAATCGGGGAAGGCACAGCTGGACTAACTCCACTGCCCCATGTCGATGAGTGACCAGGGCTGAAGGGCCTTGGGATTTCTAGCTCAGGCCTCTCTCTCTCTCTTCCCCCACCCCACAGAGCCTGATCACAGCCCATGAGCAGTTCAAGGCCACTCTCCCTGAGGCGGACAAGGAACGCATGGCCATCCTTGGCATTCAGAATGAGATCAACAAGATCGCCCAGACCTACGGCATCAAACTGTCCGGAATTAATCCCTACACTAACTTGAGCGCCCCAGAGGTGGCTGGCAAGTGGGACAAGGTGAGGGGTATCCAGCAGGTCAGGCAGAGTGGGTGATGGGGTTAGCATGGGGACTGACATGGGGCAGCGGGGAGAGAGTGGAGCGGTGGGGTTAGAATGTGGACATGGAGCGGCGGGAAGAGAGTGGGGAACTGGGGTTAGCATGGGGACTGACACAGGATGGCAGGGACTGACATGGGGTGGTGAGGAGAGGGTGGGCCGGTGGGGTTAGAATAGGGGCTACTGGGGGAGGAGGGGAGAGGGTGATATGATGGGGTTTGCATTGGGACTGACATGGAGGCAAGTGGTGCAATGGGATTAGTGTGGGGACTGGAATGGAGTCAAGGTAATAGTCCAGGACTGAGATGGGTAAGGTGGTGGTGGGGTGAATTAGTCCAGGACAGAGTGGGGTGGAATGGAGATGGGTTTAGACCGGGACTGGGATGGGCGTTTAGTCTGTGACAGAGAAGGCGGACGCGGTACCTGTCTGGTCTGGATTGGACCATTAGGCAAAGGGAGCAGAGATGTGGTGCAGAGGTGGGACCAGCTGGCTGACTCACTCACCAACCACTCCCCCCCCCACCACCTCGGTGGTCCGCAGGTAAAGTCTTTGGTGCCCCACCGAGATCAGACCCTTCAGGAAGAACTTGCACGCCAACAGTCCAACGAGCGCCTCCGCCGTCAGTTTGCTGCCCAGGCCAACGTGATTGGCCCATGGATCCAGACCAAGATGGAGGTGAGTTGGTGCCTCAGACTGTTCCTTACAGTGGGTTAGTGCTGGGCCTGCAACTGCTCATGATATAAATAAATGATCTGGAAGAGGGGACGGAGTGTCGAGCATCTAGGTTTACTGATGACGCTAAACTGAGTGTAAAAGCAATTTGTGCAGAGGATGCGAAGAGTCTGCGGAGAGATATTGATAGGATAAGCGAGTGGGCAAGGGTCCGGCAGATGGGGTACAATGTGAGGTTGTCCACTTTGGAAGGAAAAATGGAAGATCAGAATATTATTTAAACGGCAAGTGATGGCAGCATGCGGCCATGCAGGAGGACCTGGGAGGGCTTGTGCATGAATTGCAGAAGGTTGGTTTGTAGGTGCAGCCGGGTATCAAGAAGGCAGATGGAATGTTGCCCTTCGTTGCCAGAGGGATTGAATTTAGGAGCAGGGAGGTCCTGCTGCAACTGGACAAGGTCCTGGTGAGGCCGCATCTGCGTGCAGATCTGGTCTTACTCGAGGAAGGATGGACGGGCTTTGGGGGTGGTGCAAAGGAGGTTCATCAGGTTGATTCCAGTGATGAGGGGGTCGGCCTATGAGGAGAGATTGAGTCATCTGGGACTAGACTTGCTGGATTTTAGAAGAACAAGAGGGGATCTTATAGAAACATGTAAAATTATGAATGGCAGAGATATAATAGAGGTGGGTAAGTTGTTTCCTTTGGTGGGGAGACCAGAATGAGGGGACGTAGCTTCAAGATCCAGGGAGTAGATTTAGGATAGAGATGAGGAGGAACTGTTTTTCCCAGAGGGTGGGGAATCTGTGGAATTCGCTGCCCATTGAAGGAGTGGAGGCGGCCTCAGTAAATATAAGATAAGGTTGGATAGATTTTTACATTGTCAGGGAAATGGAGAAAAGGCAGGTCACTGGATATAAGCCTCTCATCAGATCAGCCATGATCTCATTGAATGGTGGAGCAGAGCTCAACGGGCCAGATCCTCCCTCAAGTAAGGAGACCAGAACTGCACACAGTTCTCCAGGCGCAGCCTCACCAGTGCCTTATACAGTCACACAAGCTCTCGGATCTAATGCCTCCAACATTCCCCTTCTCCCCTGCTGATAGGGGGAGGGGGAATGGAATCGGGCTGTTTGCTTCTCGTGGAGGTGGTCAGACCTTGCCGCTTCCTCCGCTCCACCCTCTCATGTGCTCTGTTTCCCTGCCCCTCCCTGCAGGAGATCGGCCACATCTCTGTCGACATCACAGGCTCGTTGGAGGATCAGATGAACCACCTGAAGCAGTACGAGCAGAACATCATCAATTACAAGGCCAACATTGACAAGTTGGAGGGAGACCACCAGCTCATCCAGGAGGCCCTCATCTTCGACAACAAGCACACCAGCTACACAATGGAGGTAGGATCCCATGACCTTACCCTCCTCCTTTCCTGCTCTGTCCCTACCAGCCCTGGCCCAAACCCACCCAGATGTCCAGCAGCTAGCGGAATCTGCCTCCCTCCCACATGCTCACTTGAGTTCTGCTGCTCAGTTCAATGACAGTGGGGTTAACACTTCAGCCACCAGCCAGCCCCAGCTTCCAGAGCTCCGGTTGTATTCTAACTGCAAGACAGAAAATTCCTGATTAGCACTTCAGCGTCTTTGTACAACTGGTTCCTGATCTTACGTCCCTATTTGGCAGTGTGCGATGGGACAACACGGAGGGATATTCACTCTGGGTCTGACCCCCGGATGTGTGTGATGGGATGGTGCAGAGGGAGCTTCACTCAGTGTCTGACATCCGGGAGAGTGTGACAGGACAGTGCGGAGGGATCTTCACTCTTTGTCTGACTCCGGGAGTGTGTGACAGGATGGTGCGGAGGGAGCTTCACTCAGTGTCTGACCCCAGAGTGTGCAATGGGTCGGTGCGGAAGGAACTTCACTCTGTGTCTGACCCCGGGAGTGTGTGATGGGATGGTGCGGAGAGAGCTTCACTCTGTGTCTGACCCTGGGAGTGAGTGTCGCTGCCCATTGATGACCATTTGATTGTTCCCCGATTGATGGGGTCTCTCCCTGACCTTTGCCTTCCTGCCCCCAGCACATCCGTGTGGGGTGGGAACAGCTTCTTACTACTATCGCCAGGACCATCAATGAGGTGGAGAACCAGATCTTGACCCGTGACGCCAAGGGCATCAGTCAGGAACAGCTCAATGAGTTCCGGGCCTCCTTCAATCACTTTGACAGGGTGAGGCTGCACTCTGGGGCTAGGAGTGGGGGGGCAGAGGGGGGAGGTGGGGGGAGCGAGTAGGAGGTAGGGAAGGGGGAGTGAGGGGGGGAGGGGAGAGAGAAGGGGAAGAGGGTAAAGTGGATGGGGAGGTGTAGGAAGAGAGAGGGAAGGGGAGTGAGAATGGAAGGGGAGTGAGAATGGAAGGGGGAGAGGGAAAGAGAAAGATGGAGGGATAAGGGAAGGAGAGGAAAAGAGATGGAGGGGTGTGAGAGGGGAAGCGGAGAGAGCAAGTGAAGGGAGAGAGATGGGGAGTGTGGAATGGGAGGGGATGGAGGGGAGTGAGAGTGGGAGGGGAGGGGAGAGATGGAGGGGGAGTGAGAGTGGTGGGAAGGAGAGAGGGAAGGGGAGAGAAGAGAGAGGGACGGAAATGGAGGTGGGAGTGAGGGGTAGGGGAAAAGGGAGGGGACAGGAAGGGCAAGGGGGGAAAGAGTGGGTGGGCGAGAGGCTTGGGGTGGAATGGGGGGAGGTGGAGGCAGACAGTGGCTGGGAGGGATAGATATAGGGGTGTTGTGGGGGGGGAGCATGAGACAGCATGTTCATGGGGATGGAGGGAGGTGCATGAGAGCTAGGGTGGAGAATGGGGAATAGAGAGGTGAGACGGGGAATGGTTGTGGGGAGGAGTGGGGTCATTCCCACCTCAGTCTCTCCTGTGCCGAGACAGGGAGCTGTCCGAGTTGAGTCTCTGCTCTAAGCCGGTCACTAATAGGATTTATCTTACAGAAGAGGAATGGCAAGATGGAACCCGATGACTTCCGCGCCTGCCTCATCTCCATGGGATACGACCTGGTAAGTTTCAAGTGTTGAATGGCCATTTTACCTGCAGGTATGTGACTGCATCCTGCTCACAGTCTACACTGCCATCCAGCTCTGTGTGGTACAAGTCCTGGGCAGGGTGGCCATGATAACTGTGGGCAGGGCGAATATGTTTATCGTGTGCAGAACGGCCATGTTTACCGTGGAAAAGGTGGTTATGTTTACCATGGACAAAAGGGCCATGTTTACCATGGGAAGGCAACCATATTTCCCATGGGTAAAGGGGCCATGTTTACTGTGGGCCAAGGGGCTATATTTACTGTGGGTAGGGAGGCCAGGTTTACCATGGGAAAAGGGGCTATGTTTACCGTGGGTATATTTACATAAATATAAGTTTGAATAGAAGTTAAACACATTGAAATGTTAAAATATTAAGACGTATACAGTAACACTATCCACATATGTTCTGGGAATTCAGGAGCCTGATAGCTTGGGGGAAAAAAAATGGATGGAAGGGCCAAAGTGCTACGATACCTCCTGCCCAAGTGCACATTGAGTACAATTTTATTTTGCACTGCAAATAAGTGATAATTCTGCCTGGCCCACAGGGAGAGGGATCTCAGGGTTGTATTTTGTGATGTCGTGTATGTGTTCTGACAAGAAATCTGGTATCTGATGGTGGGAGGGGGGTGGTGGGGGAACAATTTTTCCGAGGTTCCCTGTGAGGAGATGTGGCAGCCTTCCCGCAGGGTGGGATGTAAAAGGCACCCACCATGACGTCGAAGAGGGTTTTTATTCCCCACCACCAATAAATGGTAATTCTGCCCGGCCCGCAGGGAGAGGGATCTCGGGGTTATACGTGATGTCTCAAATCCAAATCTGCTGCCTCCCGCCACCTGCCGGGTGCTCACTGTTGATCTCTGTTCCTCAACAGGGAGAGGTGGAGTTCGCACGGATCATGACCCTAGTCGACCCCAACAACACGGGCGTGGTGACCTTCCAGGCATTCATTGACTTCATGACCCGAGAGACAGCCGAGACTGACACCGCGGAACAGGTCATGGCATCCTTTAAGATTCTGGCCTCCGACAAGGTGCGTGACCTCTGACCCCCCCTCTCAAGCTGAGAGGGTTACCTCTCCCAGTGCCATTCCTCTGGGTGTGGGCAGATTCAATCCCCTCCCCTCGTCCCATAGCTGTGAATCTGGCCTCACACAAGGCCCACAGAGAGGGTGAAGGCAGATAATCACACTGAACTAATGGGGAGCTCCTGAACAAACCCAGTAGGTTTCCGTAACAAACCATTTCTTCCGCACCGTCACGACTCACAGTTTTAAACCCAGGAACTGGATTTAGGCACACAGCGTACCGCACTAGGATTTGAACCAAGATCTCCAGATACACCATTTAACCCAATGTATTGTGGCAGCTCACAAAATGGAACTACAGGGTCAGGCAGTCACAGCTGTCCCTGTGAATCAGAGGCCTGTGACTCTGGGAGTGTGTGACAGGACGGTGCAGAGAGAAGTACACTCTGACCCAGGGAGTGTGTACAGGGTGGTGCAGAGGGAGCTTCACTCTGTGTCTGACTCCGGGAGTGTGTGACGGGACGGTGCGGAGGGAACTTCACCTCGTGTCTGACTCCGGGAGTGTGTGATGAGACGGTGCGGAGGGAGCTTCACTCTGACCTCAGGAGTGTGTGATGGGATGGTGCAGAGGGAGGTTCACATTGTTTCTGACCCTGGGAGTGTGTGATGGGACGGTGCAGAGGGAGCTTCACTCCGTGTCTGACTCTGGGAGTATGTGATGGGATGGTGTAGAGGGAGCTTCACCTCGTGTCTGACTCCGGGAGTGTGTGATGAGACGGTGCGGAGGGAGCTTCACTCTGACCTCAGGAGTGTGTGATGGGATGGTGCAGAGGGAGGTTCACATTGTTTCTGACCCTGGGAGTGTGTGATGGGACGGTGCAGAGGGAGCTTCACTCCGTGTCTGACTCTGGGAGTATGTGATGGGATGGTGTAGAGGGAGCTTCACCTCGTGTCTGACTCCGGGAGTGTGTGATGAGACGGTGCGGAGGGAGCTTCACTCTGACCTCAGGAGTGTGTGATGGGATGGTGCAGAGGGAGGTTCACATTGTTTCTGACCCTGGGAGTGTGTGATGGGACGGTGCAGAGGGAGCTTCACTCCGTGTCTGACTCTGGGAGTATGTGATGGGATGGTGTAGAGGGAGCTTCACTCTGTGTCTGATTCCGGGAGTGTGTGACGGGACAGTGCGGAGGGAACTTCACCTCGTGTCTGACTCCGGGAGTGTGTGATGAGACGGTGCGGAGGGAGCTTCACTCTGACCTTAGGAGTGTGTGATGGGATGGTGCGGAGGGAGCTTCACTGTTATCCCAGGAGTGTGTGATGGGATGGTGCGGAGGGAGGTTCACATTGTTTCTGACCCCGGGAGTGTGTGATGGGACGGTGCGGAGGGAGCTTCACTCTGACCCCGGGAGTGTGTGACAGGATGGTGTGGAGGGAGCTTCACTCTGACCCCGAGGGTGTGTAAGGGGATGGGAAGGAGCACTCACAAGTGTTGGGATCAGCCTTGGATGTGTAGTGTGACTGACAGGAATCCTCACTTCCTGCAGAACTACATCACCGTGGAGGAGCTGCGTCGGGAACTTCCCCCAGAACAGGCAGAGTACTGCATCTCGCGGATGACTACCTACACGGGTGCAGGCGCAGTGCCCGGCGCCCTGGATTACATCTCCTTCTCCAGCGCTCTGTACGGAGAGAGTGACCTGTAAACCCTTCAACCCCTCCCTCGCACCTTCCCACCCCCCCACGTCCTTCAACTTTGTCCTCTGTCACGCTGACCCAGACGGACGAGGGTGGGTGAACGTCGCATGGCAGAAAATATCTTCTTTTCCCCCCCCAAAAAAAAACATCCCCGGGGAGAAGGGGCCTGGGCAATATTCGGAAGGGTTGGGGTTCACTCACTGCATGCACTGTTCAGTTGAGGGAGGGTTGGGTGGCGGGGGGGTGGTTTGGACTGATGATCCCAGTACAGGACACCTGATTGCACCCTCCAGCAGTTCCCCATTTTGGTGGGGATGGGGAGGTTCAGTTTCCTCCCTCCCCCCACCGATGGTGAGGAAATTCAGATAGTAGGGGATGTCCTCTTCTGTCTTCCCTTCCTCTTCATGACTGCTGCCCTCTCCCTCGTACCTCAACACCCCAGAGCTCAGGCTGGTCAGTACAAGATCTCCTTCACACCCCTCAGACCATCTCAACCCACACCACCCTCCTACATTTAACCGTCTCCTCAGCCATCCATCAGACACTCCTCATGTTTCTTTCTGGGGATTCAGATTACGACAGGCACTGGGTCCATAAGGTTATTGTGGGCCTGGCGCTAGTGAGAGTGTCCTGTTAAACCACATGAGCAGATAATAAAACACTCCTTGAACCTATCACCAGCCTTTCGGAATTGAATCTTTTCCTGTTATTTGTACTGAGATTCAGTGAAAAGCTTTGTTTTACGCGCCATTCAGGCAGGTCAAAATGTACTTAAATACAGTAGATCACAGAGTGCAGGGTGATGTGTTACAGTGAGTTACAGGGTGCAGGGTGGGGTGTTACAGTGGGTCACAGGGTGCAGGGTGATGTGTTACAGTGGGTCACAGGGTGCAGGGTGGGGTGATACAGTGGGTCACAGGGTGCAGGGTATTGTGTTACAGTGGGTCACAGGGTGCAGGTGGGGTGTTACAGTGGATAACGGGGTGCAGGGTGGGGTGATACAGTGGGTCATGGTGCAGGGCGGGGTGTTACAGTAGGTCACAGGGTTCAGGGTGATGTGTTACAGTGGGTCACAGGGTGCAGGGCGGGGTGATACAGTGGGTCACAAGGTGCAGGGTGGGGTGTTACAGTGGGTCACAGGGATCAGGGTGATGTGTTACAGTGGGTCACGGGGTGCAGGGTGATGTGTTACAGTGGGTCACAGGGATCAGGGTGATGTGTTACAGTGGGTCACAGGGTTCAGGGTGATGTGTTACAGTGGGTCACGGGGTGCAGGGTGATGTGTTACAGTGGGTCACAGGGTTCAGGCTGATGTGTTACAGTGGGTCACGGTGCAGGTTGGGGTGTTACAGTGGGTCACAGGGTTCAGGCTGATGTGTTACAGTGGGTCACGGTGCAGGTTGGGGTGTTACAGTGGGTCACAGGGTTCAGGGTGATGTGTTACAGTGGGTCACGGTGCAGGTTGGGGTGTTACAGTGGGTCACAGGGTTCAGGGTGATGTGTTACAGTGGGTCACGGTGCAGGTTGGGGTGTTACAGTGAGTCACAGGGTGCAGGGTGGGTGTCACAGTGGGACACAGTGAGGAGTGGGGTGTTACAGTGAGTCACGGTGCAAGATGAGGTGTAACAGTGGGATACAGGGTGCAGGGTGGGGTATTATAGTGAGGGGTAGATTGGATTCTGGAAGATTGGGAGTGTGGGGAGGATGGACTTTGGAGGGTTGGTGGGAGTTTGGGGGAACGGATTTTGGAGGGTTGGTGGGAGTGTGGAGAGAACTGATTTTGAGGGGTTTGGTGGGAGAGTATAGAGAGTTGATATTGGGGGGTTGGTGGAAATGTGGGGCGAATTGATATTGGGTGATTGATCTGAGTGTGGGGAGAATAGATTTTGGGGGGTTAGGACTGTGCGCAGATCAGATTTTGGTTGGTTGGTGGGTGTTTGGGGATAACTGATTTTATGGGTTTGGTGGGAATGTTGGAAGAATGGATTTAGGAGGTTGGCGGGAGAGTGTAGATAGTTGATATTGGGGGGTTGGTGGGAGTGTGCGGTGAACTGATTTTGGGGGGTTGGTGGGAGTGTGGGGAGAATGAATTTTGGGGGTTTGTTGGAGTCTGGGGAGAATGGATTTAGGGAGTTGGGGGAGTGTAGTGACAACTGATTTTGGGGGGTTGGTGGGAGTGTGGGAAGAATGGAATTGGGGTGTTAATGGGAGTGTGAGAGGAACTGATTTTGGGGTGTTGGAGGGAGTGTGGGGAGAACAGAATTTAGGGGGATTTGTGGGAGGGTGGGAAGAACTGATTTTGAGGGGTTGGTGCGAGTGTGGTGTGTACTGATTTTTTCGGGTTGGTGGGAGTGTGGAGAGCACTGATTTTGGGGTGGTTTGTGTGAGTGTGGGGAAATCAGATTTTGGTGGATTGGTGGGAGTGTGAAGAATTGAATTTGGGTGCTTGGTTTGAGTGTGGGGAGAATAGATTTTGGGGGGCTGGTGGGTCTGTGGGCAGATCTGATTTTGGTTTGTTGTTGGGTGTTTGGGGAGAACTGATTTGGGGGTTTGGTGGAAGTGTGCGGAGAACTGATTTTGGAAGGTTTGTGGGAGTGAGGGGGTAAATGCATATAGGGGGTTTGTTGGAGTCGGGAGAATGGATTTAGTGGGGTTGGTCAGAGTGTAGGGAAAATTGATTTCGGGAGTTTGGTGGGTGTGTGGGGAGAGCTAATTTTAGTGGCATTGGTTTGAGGGTGGGGAGAACGGATTTGGGGTGGTTCGTGGCAATGTGGGGAAAATGGATTTTGGGGGTTTGGTGGGAATGTGGTGAGAATCGATTTAGGGGGGATGGTGGGAATGTGGGGAGAATTGATTTTGGGGCTGAGGAGTGTGCATAGAATGATTTTTGAGGGGTTGGTGGGAGTGTGGGGAGAAGGGATTTTGAGGCATTGGTGGGCGTGAGGGAAGAATGGATTTTGGGGTCTTGGGTGTGTGGGTAGAACTGATTTTGGGGACTTCGTTGCAGTGTGGGGAGAAATGTTTTTGGGAGTCGGTGTGAGTGTGGGTTGAACTGATTTTTGGGTGGTTGGTGGGAATGTGGGGAGAAATGATTTTGGGGCTTGGTGGGAGTGTGCAGAGAGTGGATTTTGGTGGGAATGTGGGGAGAATGGATTTTGGGGCGTGGTGGGCGTATGCAGAGAATGATTTTTGGGGGGTTGGTGGGAGTGTGGGGAGAAGGGATTTTGAGGCATTGGTGGACGTGTGGGGTGAATGGATTTGGGGGTTTGGTGGGAGTGTAGAGGGAAATGATTTTCAGGGGTTGGTGGGTGTGTGGTGAGAATAGATTTTGGGGAGTTGGCAGGAGAGTGTAGATAGTTGATATTGGGGCATTGGTGGGAGTGTGCTGAGAACAGATTTTGGGAAGTTTGTGGGAGTGTGGGGAGAATGCATTTTGGGGGTTTGTTGGACTCTGGGGAGAATGGATTTAGGGACTGGGGGGAGTGTAGTGACACCTAATTTTGGGGGGTTGGTGGGAGTGTGGGAAGAATGGAATTAGGGGGGGTTAATGGGAGTGTGAGGAGAACTGATTTTGGGGTGTTGGTGGGAGTGTGGGAAGAATGGAATTGGGGGGGGGTTAATGGGTGTGTGAGGAGAACTGATTTTGGGGTGTTGGGAGTGTGGGGAGAACAATTTAGGAGGACTGTGGGAGGGTGGTGAGAAATGATTTTGGGGGTTGGTGCGAGTGAGGTGTGTACTGATTTTTTTGGGGTTGGTAGGATTGTGGGGACCACTGATTTTGGGGTGATTTGTGCAAGTGTAGGGAAATCAGATTTTGGTGGATTGGTGGGAGTGTGGGAAGAATTGAATTTGGGTGCTTGGTTTGAGTGTGGGGAGAATAGATTTTGGGGTGTTTGGTGGGTCTGTGGGCAGATCTGATTTTGGTTTGTTGGTGGGTGTTTGGGGAGAACTGATTTGGGGGGTTGGTGGAAATGTGCGGAGAACTGATTTTGTGGGGGGTTGGTGGCAGTGAGCGGAGAACTGATTTTGGAAGGTTTGTGGGAGTGTGGGGGTAAATGCATTTTGGGGGTTTCTTGGAGTCTAGGGAGAATGGATTTACTGGGGTTGGCAGGAGAGTAGGGAAAATTGATTTTGGGGGTTTGGTGGGTGTGTGGGGAGAACAGATTTTAGGGGCATTGGTTTGAGGGTGGGGAGAATTGATTTTGGAGGGTTGGTAGGAGAGTGGAGAGAACTGATTTTGGGGGTTTGTTGGGAGTGTGGAGAGAATGAATTTTGTTGGGTTGGTGGGAGTGGGGAGAAATGATTTTGGGGGTTTGTTGGGAGTGTGGGGAGAATGGATTTTGGGGGCTTGGGTGTGTGGGGAGAACTGATTTTGGGGGGGTTGGTTGGAGTGTGAAGAAAATGGATTTTGCGGGGTTGGTGGAAGTGTGGGTAGAATTGATTTTGGGAGGTTGGTGGGAATGTGGGGAGAAATAATTTTAGTGCTTGGTGGGAGTGCAGACAATGGATTTTGGAGGGGTGGTGGGAATGTGGGGTGAACTGATTTTGGGGGCTTTGTTGGAGTGTAGGGAGAATGGATTTGGGCGGCTGGTGGGAGTTTGGAGAGAACTAATTTTGTGGGCATGGAGGGAGTATGGTAAGAACGGATTTTGGGGTGTTTGTGGGAGTGTGGGGAGAATGGATATTGGGTTTTTTTGGGAGTGTTGGGTGAACTGATTTTTAGGGGTTGGTGGGACTGTGGGGAGAATGGATTTTGAGTGGTTGGTGGGAATGTGGAGAGAAATGATTTTAGGGCTTGGTGGGAGGGGGCAGAGAATGGATTTTGGAGGGGAGGTGGGAAGGTAGGGAGAACTGATTTTGGGGGCTAGTTTTGAGTGTGAGAAGAAATGTTTTTGGGGGTGGGTGGGAGTGTGGGGAGCACAAATTTTGGGGTGGTTGGTCTGAGTGTGGATTGGTGGGTCTGTGGGCAGATCAGACTTTGGTTGGTTTATGAGTTTTTGGGGAGAACTGATTTGTGCGGGTTGGTGGGAGTGTGCAGAAAACAGATTTTGGGGGGTTGGTGGGAGTGTGTGGAGAACTGATTTTTGGAGGTTTGTGGGAGTGTAGGGAGAATGCATTTTGGGGGTTTGTTGGAGTCTGGGGATAATGGATTTAGGGGATTGACGGGAGTATGGGAAGAATGGAATTAAGGGTGTGAATGGGAGTGTGAGGAGAACTGATTTTGGAAGGTTGGTGGGAGTGTGGGGAGAATGGATATTGGGGTTTTTTGGAAGTGGGGGGATTTTGGGGGGTTGGTTTGAGTGTGCATTGAACGTATTTTGGGGACTGGTGGGGATGATCAGGAACTGATTTTGTTAGGTGAGTGTGGGGAGAAATTATTATGGTGGGTTGGTGGGTGTGTGGGGAGAATGGATTTTGGTGGGGAGGTGGGGAGAACTGATTTTGGTAGTTGGTGGGATTGTGGGGAGAACTGATTTGTGGAGTTTGGTAGGAGTGAGGAGAGAAATGATTTTGGGGGTTTGTTGTGAATGTGGGGAGAATGGATTTTGGGGCTTAGTGGGAGTGTGGGGAGCACAGATTTTGGAGTGGTTGGTCTGAGTGTGGGGAGAATATATTTTGGGGAGTTGGTGTGAGTGTGTAGTGAGTTGATATTGGGGGGTTGGTGGGAGTGTGTGGAGAATTGATTTTGGGTGGTTGGTCTGAGTGTGAGGAGAATACATTTTGGGGGGGTTGGTGTGTCTGTGGGCAGATCAGATTTTGGTAGGTTGGTGGGTGTTTGGGGAGAACTGATTTTGGGGGGTTGGTGGGAGTGTGCGGAGAACAGATTTTGGGAGGTTTGTGAGAATGTGGGGAGAATGCATTTAGGGGTTAGGCGGGAGTGTAGTGACAACTGATTTTGGGGGGTTGGTGGGAGTGTGGGAAGAATGGAATTAGGGGGGTTAATGGGAGTGTGAGGATGACAGATTTGGGGGGGTTGGTGGGAGTGTGGGGAGAACAGAATTAAGAGGGATTTGTGGGAGTGTGGGGAGAACAGATTTTGAGAGGGTGGTGGGAGTGCGGAGTGAACTAATTTTGTGGGCATGGTGTGAGTATGGTGAAAATGGATTTTAGGGGGTTGGTGGGAGTGTGAGGAGAATGGATATTGGGGTTTTTTTTGGGAGTGTTGGGTGAACTTATTTTGAGGGGTTGGTGGGAGTGTGGTGAGAATGGATATTGGGAGTTGTTGGTGGTGCTGGGAGAACTGATTTTGGGTGGTTGGTGGCAGTGTGGGGAGAACTGATTTTGGGAGTTGGTGAGAGTGTGGGTAAAATGGATTTTGGGGTGGTGGTGGGGATGTGGGGAGAATGGATTTTGGTGGGTTTGTGGGAGAGTGGAGAGAATGGATTTTGTGGGGTTGGTGGGAGTGTGTGGAAAATTGATTTCAGGGGTTTGATGGGTGTGTGGGGAGATTTTCGGGTTTGGTGGGATAGTGGGAAAAATGTATTTTGGGGGGTTGGTAGGATAGTGGGGAAAATGTATTTTTCAGGGGGTTGGTGGGAGTGTGGGGAGAATGGAATTTGTAGGGTACATGGGAGTGTGGGGAGAACAGATTTTTGGGGTTGGTGGGTGTGTGGGGAGAATGGGTTTTTGGAGGCTGGTAGGAATGTGGGGAGAATTGATTTTGGGGGATTGGTGGGAGTGTTGTGAGAACTGATTTTGGGGGTTTGGTGGGTGTGTGGGGAGAATGGAATTTGTGGGGTACATGGGAGTGTGGGGAGAACAGATTTTTGGGGTTGGTGGGTGTGTGGGGAGAATGGGTTTTTGGAGGCTGGTAGGAATGTGGGGAGAATTGATTTTGGGGGATTGGTGGGAGTGTTGTGAGAACTGATTTTGGGGGTTTGGTGGGTGTGTGGGGAGAAGTTATTTTGGGGGGTTGGTTGGAGTGTGCAAAGAATGGAATTTGGGGCTGGTGAGGATGTGGGGAGAACTGATTTTGGGGTATTGGTGGGAGTGCAGAGAATGGATTTTGGGCAGTTGGTGGGATTGTGGGAAGAACGGAATTAGAGAGGTTATTGGGAGTATGGGAGAATGGATTTTGGTGGGTTGGTGTGAGAGTGAGGTGAAATGATTTTGGGGGGGTTGGTGAGAGTGTGGAGCGAATGGATTTTAGAGGGTTGGTGGGAATATGGGGAGAATGGATGTTGAGGGCATTGTGGGAGTGATGGCAGAACAGATTTGGGGTTTGGCGGGAGTGGGGAGGGAGATGGTATTGTAAGGCGTTGGTGCAAGTGTGGAGAAAGTGGATTTTGGGGGTGTGGTGGGAATGCGGGGACAACTAATTTTGGGGCTTGGTGGAAGTGTGGGGAGAATGGATTTTGTGGGGTTGGTAGGAGTGTGGAGGTAACTGATTATGGGGGTTTGTTGGGAGTTTGGGGAGAATGGATTTTGGGGAGTTGGTGGGTGTGGTGAAAATTGATTTTAGGTGTTTGGTGGGTGTGTGGGGAGAACAGATTTTGGGGCTTGGTGGGAATGTGGGGAGAACTGATTTTGGGAAGTATGTGGTAGTGTGGGGAAAATGCATTTTGGGAGTATGCTGGACTCTGGGGAGAATGGATTTTGGGGGATTGTTGCAAGTGTGGGGAGAACTGATCTTGTGGGTTTGCTGGGAGTGCGGGTAGAATGGATTTTGAGGGGTTGGAGGGAGTATGTGGAGAACTGGTTTTCGAGGGTTGGTGGGAGTGTGGGGAGAACAGATTCTGAAAGGTTGGTGGGAGTATGGGGAGAATGGATTTTGGTGGGTTGGTGGGAGTGTGGGGAGAATGGATTTGGGGTTGTTCGTGGGAAGGTGGGGAAAATGGATTTTGGGGGTTTGGTGGGAGTGTGGTGAGAATGGATTTTGGGGGGGTTGGTGGAATGTGGGGAGAAATACTTTTGGGGCTTGGGAGTGTGCAGAGAATGGTTTTTGTGGGGTTGGTGGGCGTGTGGGGAGAAGGGATTTTGAGGCGTTGATGGGCGTTTGGGGAGAATGGATTTTGAGGGGTTGGAGGGAGTATGTGGAGAACTGGTTTTGGAGGGTTGGTCGGAGTGTGGGGAGAACAGATTTTGAAAGGTTGGTGGGAGTATGGGGAGAATGGATTTTAGGGGTTGGTGGGATTGTGGGGACAATAGATTTGGGGGGTTCATGGGAATATGGGGAAAATGAATTTTGGCGGGTTGGTGGGAATGTGGGGAGAATGGATTTGGGGTTGTTCATGGGAAGGTGGGGAAAATGGATTTTGGGGGTTTGGTGGGAGTGTGGTGAGAATGGATTTTGGGGGGGTTGGTTCGAATGTGGGGAGAAATACTTTTGGGGCTTGGGAGTGTGCAGAGAATGGTTTTTGTGGGGTTGGTGGGAGTGTGGGGAGAAGAGATTTTGAGGCATTGATGGGCGTGTGGGGAGAATGGATTTTTGGGGCTTGGGTGTATGGGGAGAACTGATTTTGGGGGGCTTGGTGGGAGTGTGCAGAGAATGGATTTTGGAGGGGTGGTGGGAATGTGGGGTGAACTGATTTTGGGGGCTTCGTTGGAGTATGGGGCAAAATGTTTTTGGGAGTCGGTGGGAGTGTGGGGTGAACTAATTTTTGGGTGGTTGGTGGGAATGTGGGGAGAAATGATTTTGGGGCTTGGTGGGAGTCTGCAGAGAATGGATTTTGGGATGGTGGTGGGGATGTGGGGAGAACTGATTTTCGGAGGTATGTGGGAGTGTGGGTAGAATGTATTTTGGGGGTATGCTGGACTCTGGGGAGAATGGATTTTGGGGGATTGTTGTGAGTGTGGGGTGAACTGATTTTGTGGGTTTGCTGGGAGTGTGGGGAGAATTGATTTTGGGGCTTGGAGGGAGTGTGGGGAGAATGGATTTGGTGGGCTGGTGGGAGTTTGAAGATAAGTAATTTTGTGGGCATGGAGGGAGTATGTTGAGAATGGATTTTGGGGGGATGGTGTGAGTGTGGGGAGAATGGATATTGGGTTTTTTTGGGAGTGTTGAGTGAACTGATTTTTGGGTTTGGTGGGACTGGGGAGAATGGATTTTGAGAGGTTGGTGGGAATGTGGGGAGAAATGATTTGGGGCTTGGTGGGAGTATGCATAGAATGGATTTTGGAGGGGTGGTGGGAATGTGGGGAGAAATGATTTTGGGGCTTGGGAATCTGCAGAGAATGGATTTTGGAGGGGTTGTGGTAATGTGGGGTGAACTGATTTTGGGGGCTTCGTTGGAGTATGGGGCAAAATGTTTTTGGGAGTCGGTGGGAGTGTGGGGTGAATTGATTTTTGGGTGGTTGGTGGGAATGTGGGGAGAAATGATTTTGGGGCTTGGGAGTCTGCAGAGAATGGATTTTGGAGGGGTTGTGGTAATGTGGGGTGAACTGATTTTGGGGGCTTCGTTGGAGTATGGGGCAAAATGTTTTTGGGAGTCGGTGGGAGTGTGGGGTGAACTGATTTTTGGGTGGTTGGTGGGAATGTGGGGAGAAATGATTTTGGGGCTTGGTGGGAGTCTGCAGAGAATGGATTTTGGGATGGTGATGGGGATGTGGGGAGTACTGATTTTCGGAGATATGTGGGAGTGTGGGTAGAATGTATTTTGGGGGTATGCTGGACTCTGGGGAGAATGAATTTTGGGGGATTGTTGTGAGTGTGGGGTGAACTAATTTTGTGGGTTTGCTGGGAGCGTGGGGAAAATGGATTTTGAGGGGTTGGAGGGAGTATGTGGAGAACTGATTTTGGAGGTTTGGTGGGAGTGTGGGGAGAAAGGATTTTGAAAGGTTGGTGAGGTTGGGGGGAGAATGGATTTTACAGGTGGTGGTGGGGAAGTGGGGAGAATGGATTTTGGTGGGTTGTTGGGAGTGTGGGGAGAATGGATTTTGGGGCTTGGTGGGCGTGTGCAGAGAATGATTTTTGGGGGGGTTGGTGGGAGTGTGTTGAGAAGGGATTTTGAGGCATTGGTGGGCATGTGGGGAGAATGGATTTGGGGGGTTTGGTGGGAGTGTGGAGAGAAATGATTTTGTAGGGTTGGTGGGAGTGTGCTGTGAACTGATTTTGGGGTGTTGGTGGGAGTGTGGGGAGAACAGTATTCAGGGGAATTTGTGTGAGGGTGGAGAGAACTGATTTTGAGGGGTTGGTGGGAGTGTGGGGAGAAATTATTTTGGGGTGGTTTGTGCAAGTATGGGGAAATCAGATTTTAGGGATTGGTGGGAGCGTGGGAAGAATTGAATTTGGGTGATTGGTTTGAATGTGGGGAGAATAGATTTTCGGGGGTTGGTGTGTCTGTGGGCAGATCTGATTTTGGTTTGTTGGTGGGTGTTTGGGGAGAACTGATTTGTGGGGTTGGGGAAGTGTGCAGAGAACTGATTTTTGTGGGTTGGTGGGAGTGTGCGGAGTACTGATTTTGGAAAGTTTGTGGGAGTATGGGGGTAAATGCATTTTGGGGGTTTGTTGGAGTCTGGGGAGAATGGATTTTGGTCTATTGGTGGGAGCGTTGGGAGAAAGGGTTTTCGTGGGTTGGAGGGAATGTAGGGAGAATGGATATTGGGGGATTGGTGGGAGTGTTGGGAGAACTGATTTTGGAGGGTTGGTAGGATTGTGGAGAGAACTGATTTTGGGGGTTTGGTAGGAGTGTGGGGAGAATGGATTTTGGGGGTTGGTGGGAGTGTGGGGAAAATTGATTTTGGGGGTTTGGTGGGTGTGTGGGGAGATTTTGGGAGTTGGTGGGATAGTAGGGAAAATGTATTTTGGGGGTTTGTAGAAGTGTGGGGAGAATGCATTTTTCAGGGGGTTGGTGGGAGTGTGGGGAGAATGGAATTTGTGGGATACATGGGAGTGTGGGGAGAACCGTTTTTTGGAGGTTGGTAGGAATGTGGGGAGAATTGATTTTGGGGGATTGGTGGGAGTGTTGGGAGATCTGATTTTGGAGGGTTGGTGGACATGTGGGGAGAATGGATTTTGGGGGCTTGGGTGTGTAGGGAGAACTGATTTTGGGGGGATTGGTTGGATTGTGAGGATAAATGATTTTGGGGGGTTGGTGGGAGAGTGTGGAGAACAGATTTTGGGAGGTTTGTGGGAGTGTGGGGAGAATGGATTTTGGGGGGTTAATGGGAGTGTGAGGCTGACAGATTTGGGGGGTTGGTGGAGAACAGAATTAAGGGGGATTTGTGGGAGGGTGGGGAGATCTGATTTTTAGGGGTTGGTGGGAGTGTGGGGAGAACGGATTTTGAGAGGGTGGTGGGAGTGTGGAGTGAACTAATTTTGTGGGCATGGTGGGAGAATGGTGAGAATGGATTTTGGGGGGTTGGTGGGAGTGTGGGGAGAATGCATTTTGGGGGTTTGTTGGAGTCTGGGGAGAATGGATTTAGGGAGTTAGGGGGAGTGTAGTGACAACTGATTTTGGGGGGTTGGTGGAAGTGTGGAAAGAATAGAATTGGGGGGGTTAATGGGAGTGAGGAGAACTGATTTTGGGGTGTTGGTGGGCGTGTGGGGAGAACAGAATTCAGGCGGATTTGTGTGAGGTTGGGGAGAACTGGTTTTGGGGGTTGGTGCGAGTGTGGGGAAATCAGATTTTAGTGGATTGATGGGAGTGTGGTAAGAATTGAATTTGGGTGGTTGGTTTGAGTGTGGGGAGAATAGATTTTGCGGGGTTGGTGTGTCTGTGGGCAGATCTGATTTTGGTTTGTTGGTGGGTGTTTGGGGAGAACTGATTTGGGGGGTTGGTGGGAGTGTGCAGAGAACTGATTTTGGGGGGTTGGTGGGAGTGTGCGGAGAACTGATTTTGGAAGGTTTCTGGGAGTGTGGGGGTAAATGCCTTTTGGGGGTTTGTTGGAGTCTGGGGAGAATGGATTTAGTGGGGTTGGCGGGAGTGTAGAGAAAATTGATTTTGGGGGTTTGGTGGGTGTGTGGGGAGAATGGAATTGGGGGATTCATGGGAGTGTGAGGAGAACTGATTTTGGGGTGTTGGTGGGAGTGTGGGATGAACAGAATTCAGGGGGATTTGTGTGAGGGTGAGGAGAATTGATTTTGGGGCGTTGGTGGGAGTGTGGGGAGAACAGAATTCAGTGGGATTTGTGTGAGGGTCGGGAGAACTGGTTTTAGGGGTTGGTGTGAGTGTGGTGTGTACTGATTTTTTGGGGTTGGTGGGAGTGTGGGGAGCACTGATTGTGGGGTGGTTTGTGCGAGTGTGAGGAAATCAGATTTTAGTGGATTGGTGGGAGTGTGGGAAGAATTGAATTTGGGTGGTGGGTTTGAGTGTGGGGAGAATAGATTTGGGGGGGTTTGTGGGTCTGTGGGCATATCTGATTTTGGTTTGTTGGTGGGTGTTTGGGGAGAACTGATTTGGGGGGTTGGTGGAAGTGTGCGGAGTACTGATTTTGGGGGGATTGGTGGGAGTGTGCGGAGAACTGATTTTGGAAGATTTGTGGGTGTGTGGGGAGAATTGATTTTGGGGCTTGGAGGGAGTGTGCAGAGAATGGATTTTGGAGGGGTGGTGGGAATGTGGGGTGAACTGATTTTGTGGGCATGGAGGGAGTATGGTGAGAATGGATTTTGGGTGGTTTCTGTGAGTGTGGAGAGAATGGATATTGGGTTGTTTTGGGAGTGTTGAGTGAACTGATTTTAGGGGTTTGGTGGGACTGTGTGGACTGTGGGGAAAATGGATTTTGAGTGGTTGGTAGGAATGTGGGGAGAAATGATTTGGGGCTTGGTGGGAATGTGCAGAGAATGGATTTTGGAGGGGATATGGGAGTGTGGGGAGAACGGTTTTTTGGAGTTTGGTGGCAATGTGGGGAGAATTGATCTTTGGGGATTGGTGGGAGTCTTGGGAGAACTGGTTTTGGGGGATTGGTGGGCATGTGGGGAGAATGGATTTTGGGGTAATGGGTGTGTGGGGAGAACTGATTTTGAGGGGTTTGGTTGGAGTGTGGGGAAAATGGATTTTGCAGGGTTGGTGGGAGTGTGGGGAGAATGGATTTTGGGAGGTTGGTGGGAATGTGGGGAGAATTGATTTTGGGGCTTGGAGGGAGTGTGCAGAGAATAGATTTTGGAAGGGTGGTGGGAATGTGGATGAACTGATTTTGGGGGGGTTGGTTGGAGTGTGGGGAGAATGGATTTGGTGGGCTGGTTGGAGTTTGGAGATAACTAATTTTGTGGGCATGGAGGGAGTATGGTGAGAATGGATTTTGGGGGGTTTGTGTGAGTGTGGAGAGAATGGATATTGGGTTTTTTTGGGAGTGTTGAGTGAACTGATTTTGGGGGCTCGGTGGGAATGTGCAGAGAATGGATTTTGGAGGGGAGATGGGAATGTGGGGAGAACTGATTTTGGAGGGTTGGTAGGAGTGTGGAGAGAACTGATTTTAGGGGTTTGTTGGGAGTGTGGGGAGAATGGATTTTGGGGGTTTGGTTGGAGTGTGGGGAAAATTGAGTTCGGGGGTTTGGTGGGTTTGTGGGGAGAACAGATTTTGGGGGTTGGTAGAAGTGTGGGGAGAATGCATTTTTCAGAGGGTTGGTGGGAGGGTGGGGAGAATGGAATTTGTGGGGTACGTGGGAGTGTGGGAGAACGGTTTTTTGGAGGTTGGTGGAAATGTGGGGAGAATTGATTTTGGGGCTTGGAGGGAGTGTGCAGAGAATGGATTTTGGTGGGGTGGTGGGAATGTGGGGTGAACTGATTTTGGGGGCTAGGTTGGAGTGTGGGGAGAAATGTTTTTGGGGGTTGGTGTGAGTGTGGGGAGGATGGATTTTGGGGCTTGGTGGGCATGTGCAGAGAATGATTTTTGGGGGGTTGGTGGGACTGTGGGGAGAAGGGATTTTGAGGTGTTGTTAGGCATGTGGGGAAAATAGATTTTGGGGTGTTGGTGGTTCTGTGGGCAGATCTGATTTTGCTTTGTTGGTGGGTGTTTGGGGAGAACTGATTTTGGGGGTTGGTGGAAGTGTGTGTAGAACTGATTTTGGGGGCTAGGTTGGAGTGTGGGGAGAAATGTTTTGGGGGGTTGGTGTGAGTGTGGGGAGCACAAATTATGGGGTGATTGGACTGAGTGTGGGGAGAATAAATTTTGCTGGGTTGGTGGGTCTGTGGGCACATCAGACTTTGGTTGGTTGATGAGTTTTTGGGGAGAACTGATTTGTGGGGGTTGGTGGTAGTGTGTGGACAACTAATGTTTGGAGGTTTGTGGGAGGGTGGGGAGAATGCATTTTGGGGGTTTGTTGGCGTCTGGGGAGAATGGATTTAGGGGGTTGGTGGGCGTGTGGGTAGAATGGATTTTTGGTGGTTGATGGGTGTGTGGGGAGAACAGATTTTGGGGGATGGTGGGATGCTGGGGTAAATGTATTTTGGGAGGTTGGTAGAAGTGTGGGGAGAATGGAATTTGTGGGATACGTGGGAGTGTGGGGAGAACAGTTTTTTGGAGGTTGGTGGGAATGTGGGGAGAATTGATTTTTGGGGATGGGTGGGAGTGTTGGGAGAACTGATTTTGGGAGCTTCGTTGGAGTGTGGGGAGAATGGATTTGGTGGGCTGGTTGGAGTTTGGTGATAACTAATTTTGTGGGCATGGAGGGAGTATGGTGAGAATGGATTTTGGGGGGTTGGTGTGAGTGTGGGGAGAATGGATATTGGGTATTTTTTTGGGAGTGTTGAGTGAACAGATTTTGGGGTTTTGGTGGGAATGTGGGGAGAATTGATTTTGGGGGTTGGTTTGAGTGTGCATTGAATCAATTTTGGGGACTGGTGGGGATGAGCAGGAACTGATTTTGTTAGGTGAGAGTGTGGTTAGAACTGATTATGGTGGGTTGGTCGGAGTGATGGGGAGAATGGATTTTGAATGGTTGGAGGGAATGTGGGGAGAAATGATTTTGGGGGGTTGGTAGGAGTGTGGAGTGAACTGATTTTGAGGGTTTGTTGGGAGTGTGGGGAAAATGGATTTTGGGGGTTGGTGGGAGTGTGGGGAAAATTGATTTCAGGGATTTGGTGGGTGTGTGGGGAGAACAGATTTTGGGTTTTGGTGGGATAGTGGGGAAAATGTATTTTGGGGGGTTGGTGGAAGTGTGGGGAGAATGGAATTTGTGGGTATGTGGGAGTGTGGGGAGAATGGTTTTTTGGAGGTTGGTGGGAATGTGGGGAGAATTGATTTTGGGGAATTGGTGGGAGTGTTGGGAGATCTGATTTGGGGGAGGTTGGTTGGAGTGTGGGGAAAATGTTTTTTTGCGGGGTTGGAGGGAGTGTGGGGAGAATGAATTTGGCGTGGTTTTTGGGAATGTGGGGAGAAATTATTTTGTGGCTTGGCGGGAGTGTGCAGAGAATGGATTTTGGAGGGGAGGTGGGAATGTGGGGAGAACTGATTTTGGGGGCTAGGTTGGAGTGTGGGGTGAAATGTTTTTGGGGGTTGGTGGGAGTGTGGGGAGAATAGATTTTGCTGTGTTGGTGGGTCTGTGGGCAGATCATACTTTGGTTGGTTGATGAATTTTTGGGGAGAACAGATTTGTGCGGGTTGATGGGAATGTGCAGAGAACAGATTTTGGGGGCTTGGTGGGTGTGTGGGGAGCACAGATTTTGGGTTGGTTGGTCTGAGTGTGGGGAAAATAGATTTTGGGGAGTTGGTGGGAGAGTGTCGTGAGTTGATATTGGGGGCTTGGTGGGAGTGTGTGGAGAATTGATTTTGGGTGGTTGGTGGGAATGTGGGGAGAAGGGATTTTGGGGGCTTGGGTGTGTGGGGAGAACTGATTTTGGGGGATTGTTGGGAGTGTGGGAAGGACTGATGTTGGGTGTTGGGAGTGTGAGAAGAATGGAATTAGAGAGGTTATTGGGAGTATGGGACAATGGATTTTGGTGGGTTGGTGGGAGTGTGAGGTGAAATGATTTTGGGGGTGTTAGTGAGAGTGAGCAGAGAATGGATTTTAGGAGGTTGTTGGGAATGTGGGGAGAATGGATATTGAGGGCATTGTGGGAGTGATGGCAGTACGGATTTGGGGGTTTGGCGGGGTGGTGGGAGAAGGGACTGTAAGGCGTTGGTGCAAGTGTGGAGAGAATGGATTTTGGGGCTGTGGTGGGAATGTGGGGACAACTAATTTTGGGGCTTGGTGGAAGTGTGGGAGAATGGATTTTGTGGGGTTGGTAGGAGTGTGGAGGTAACTGTTTATGGGGGTTTGTTGGGAGTGTGGGGAGAATGGATTTGGGTGATTGGTTTGAGTGTGGGGAGAATAAATTTTGGGGGGTTGGTTGGTCTGTGGGCAGATCTGATTTTGGTTTGTTGGTAGGTGTTTGGGCAGAACTGGTTTGGGTTGTTGGCGGAAGTGTGCGGAGAACTGAATTTTGTGGGTTGGTGGGAGTGTGCGGAGAAAGGTTTGTGGGAGTGTGGGGTAAATGCATTTTGGGGGTTTGGTGGGTGTGTGGGAAGAACAGATTTTAGGGGCATTGGTTTGAGGGTGGGGAGAACAGATTTTCATGGGTGGATGGGAGTATGGGGAGAATGGATTTTGGTGGGTTAGTGGGAACGTGGGGAGAAAGTATTTTGGTGGGTTGGAGGGAGTGTGGAGAGAATGGATATTGGGGGGTTGGTGGGAGTGTTGGGAGAATGGGTTTTGGGGGGTTGGTGGAATGTGGGGAAAATTGAGTTCGGGGGTTTGGTGGGTTTGTGGGGTGAACAGATTTTGGGTGTTGGTGGGATAGTGGGGAAATATATTTTGGGGTTGGTAGAAGTCTGGGGAGAATGCATTTTTCAGGGGGTTGGTGGGAGTGTGGGGAGAATGGAATTTGTGGGAGTGTGGGGAGAACGGTTTTTTGGAGGTTGGTGGGAATGTGGGGAGAATTGATTTTTGGTGATTAGTGGGAGTCTTGGGAGAACTGGTTTTAGGGGGTTGGTGGGCATGTGGGGAGAATGGATTTTTGGGTAATGGGTGTGGGGGGAGAACTGATTTTGGGGGGTTTGGTTGGAGTGTGAGGAAAATGGATTTTGGGGGCTACGTTGGAGTGTGGGGAGAATGGATTTGGTGGTCTGGAGGGAGTTTGGACATAACTAATTTTGTGGGCATGGAGGGAGTATGGTGAGAATGGATTTTGTGGGGTTGGTGTGAGTGTGGGGAGAATGGATATTGGGTTTTTTTTGGGGAGTGTTGAGTGAACAGATTTTGGGGGTTTGGTGGGAATGTGGGGAGAATTGATTTTGGGGGTTGCTTTGAATGTGCATTGAATCGATTTTGGGGACTGGTGGGGATAAGCAGGAACTGATTTTGTTAGGTGAGAGTGTGGTTAGAACTGATTATGGTGGGTTGGTGGGAGTGATGTGGAGAATGGATTTTGAGTGGTTGGAGGGAATGTGGGGAGAAATTATTTGGGGGCTTGGTGGGAGTGTGCAGAGAATGGATTTTGGGGGGTTGGTTTGAATGTGCATTGAATCGATTTTGGGGTGTTGTTGGATGTGTGGGGAGAATGGGTTTTGGGGGGTTGATGGGAATGTGGGGAGAAATTATTTTTGGGTTGGTGGGAGTGTGCAGAGAATTATTTTTGGGGGGTTGGTGGGAGTGTGGGGAGAAGGGATTTTGGGGGGTTGGTGGGAGTGTGGGGAGAAGGGATTTTGGGGGGTTGGTGGGAGTGTGGAGAGAATGGATTTTGGGGGGTTGGTGTGAGTGTGAGGAGAATGGATGTGGGGGTGTTCATGTGAATGTGAGAAATATCAATTTTGGGGTGTTGTTGGGTGTGTGGGGAGAATGGGTTTTGGGGTGTTGATGGGAATGTGGGGAGAAGGGATTTTGGGGGGTTGGATGTGTGGGGAGAACTGATTTTGGGTGGTTGTTTGAAGTGTGGGGAAAATGGATTTTGGGGGTTGGTGGGAGTGATGGGGAGAATGGATTTTGAGTGGTTGGTGGGAATGTTGGGAGAAATGATTTGGGGGCTTGGTGGGAGTGTGCAGAGAATGGATTTTGGAGGGGTGGTGGGAATGAAGGGAGAACTGGTTTTGGGGGATAGCTTGGAGTGTGGGGAGAAATATTTTAGGGGATTTGAGCGAGTGTGGTGTGAACTGATTTTTGGGAGTTGGTGGGAGTGTGGGGAGCACAAATTTTGGGTTGGTTGGTCTGAGTGTGGGGAGAATAGATTTGGGTGGGTTGGTGGGTCTGTGGGCAGATCAGACTTTGGTTGGTTGGTGAATGTTTGGGGAGAACTGATTTGTCGGGCTTGGTGGGAGTGTTCAGAGAACAGATTTTGGGGGATTGGTGGGAGTGTGGGGAGAAACTATTTTGGAGGGTTGGTGAGAGTGTGGGAGCACAGATTTTGGGGTGGTTGGTCTGAGTGTGGGGAAAATAGATTTTGGGGAGTTGGTGGGAGAGTGTACAGAGTTGATATTGGGGGGTTGGTGGGAGTGTGTGGAGAATTGATTTTGGGTGGTTGGTCTGAGTGTCGGGAGAATACATTTTGGGGTGTTGATGTGTCTGTGGGCAGATCAGACTTTGGTTGGTTGGTGAGTGTTTTGGGAGAACTGATATGTGGGGGTTGGTGGGAGTGTGCAGAGAACAGATTTTGCGGGGTTAGTGGGAGTGTGCGGAGAACTGATTTTTGGAGGTTTGTGGGAGTGTGTGAAGAATGCATTTTGGGGGTTTGTTGGAGTCAGGAGAATGGATTTAGGGGGGTTGGCAGAAGTGTGGGAAGAATGGAGTTTGAGTGGTTGGTGGGAGTCTGGAGAGAACTAATTTTGTGGGCATGGTGGGAGTATGGTGAGAATGGATTTTTGGGGGGTTGGTGGGAGTGTGGGGAGAATGGATATTGGGTTTTTTGGGAGTGTTGGGTGAACTGATTTTGGGGGCTTGATTTGAGTGTGTATTGAATGGATTTTGGGGTCTGGTGGGGATGAGCAGGAATTGATTTTGTTAGGTGAGAGTGTGGGGAGAACTGATTATGGCAGGTTGGTGGGCGTGTGAGGAGAATTGATTTTGGGGTGGTGGTGGGGATTTGGGGAAAATGGATTTTGCTGGTGGTGTTGAGGAAGTGGGGAGAACTGATTTTGGTAGTTGGTGGGATTGTGGGGAGAACTGATTTGGGGGTTTTGGTAGGAGTGAGGAGAGAAATGATTTTGGGGGTTTGTTGGGAGTGTGGGGAGAATGGATTTTGGGGGGTTGGTGGGAGTGTAGGGAGAAAAGTTTTTGGAGGGTTGGTGAGAGTGTGGGTAGCACAGATTTTGGGGTGGTTGGTCTGAGTGTGGGGAGAATAGATTTTGGGGAGTTGGTGGGAGAATGTCATGAGTTGATGTTGGGGGGTTGTTGGGAGTGTGTGGAAAATTGATTTTGGGTGGTTGGTCTGAGTGTGGGGAGAATACATTTTGGGTGGTTGGTGTGCCTGTGGGCAGATCAGATTTTGGTAGGTTGGTGGGTGTTTGGGGAGAACTGATTTGTGGGGGATGGTAGGAGAATATGGATAACTGATTTTGGGGGGTTGGTGGGAGTGTACGGAGAACAGATTTTGGAAGGTTTGTGAGAGTGTGGGGAGAATGCATTTAGGGGGTAGGCGGGAGTGTAGTGACAACTGATTTTGGGGGGTTGGTGGGAGTGTGGGAAGAATGGAATTATGGGGGGTTAATGGGAGTGTGAAGAGGACTGATTTGGGGGGTTGGTGGGAGTCTGGGGAGAACAGAATTTAGGGAGATTTGAAGGAGGGTGGGGAGAACAGATTTTTAGGGGTTGGTGGGAGTGTGGGGAAAACGGATTTTTAGAGGGTGGTGGGAGTGTGGAGAGAACTAATTTTGTGGGCATGGTGGGAGTATGGTGAGAATGGATTTTGGGGGTTGGTGGGAGTGTGGGGAGAATGGATATTGGGTTTTTTTTTGGGTGGTGGGTGAACTGATTTTGAGGGGTTGATGGGAATGTGGGGAGAATGGATTTTGAAAGGTTGGTGCGAAGTGCTGAGAATGGATATTGGAGGTTGTCGGGAGTGCTGAGTGAACTGATTTTGGTGGGTTGGGAGTGTGCAGAGAATGATTTTGGGGGAGTTGGTGGTAGTGTGTGAAGAAGGGATTTTGAGGCGTTGGTGGACATGTGGGGAGAATGGATTTTGAAAGGTTGGTGCGAAGTGCTAAGAATGGATATTGGGGGTTGTCGGGAGTGCTGAGTGAACTGATTTTGGTGGGTTGGGAGTGTGCAGAGAATGATTTTGGGGGGATTGGTGGGAGTGTGTGGAGAAGGGATTTTGAGGCGTTGGTGGACATGTGGGGCGAATGGATTTTAGGGGCTTGGGTGTGTGGGGAGAACAGATTTTGGGGGTGTTGGTTGGACTGGGGAAAATGGATTTTGCGAGGTTGGTGGGAGTGTGGGGAGAATGGATTTTGGGTTGTTGGTGGGAAGTGGTGAGAATGGATATTGGGGGTTGTTGGGACTGCTGAGTGAACTGATTTTGGTGCGTTGGGAGTGTGCAGAGAATGATTTTGGGGGGATTGGTGGGAGTGTGTGGAGAAGGGATTTTGAGGCGTTGGTGGACATGTGGGGAGAATGGATTTTAGGGGCTTGGGTGTGTGGGGAGAACAGATTTTGGGGGGGTTGGTTGGAGTGCGGAAAATGGATTTTGCGAGGTTGGTGGGAGTGTGGGGAGAATGCATTTTGGGGGTTTGTTGGAGTCTGTGGAGAATGGATTTAGGGGGTTGACAAGAGTGTGGGAAGAATGGAATTAGGCGGGTGAATGGGAGGGTGAGGATAACTGATTTTGGAGGGATGGTGGGGGTATGGTAAGAATGAATTTTGTTGGGTTGGTGGGAGTGGGGAGAATGAATTTTGCGGGGGGTGGTGGGGAAGTGGGGAGAACTGATTTTGGGAGTTGGTGGGAGTGTGGGTAAAATGGATTTTGTGGTGGTGGTGGGGATGTGGGGAGAATGGATTTTGGTGGGTTGGTAGGAGTGTGGAGAGAATGGATTTTGGGGCATTGATGGGAGTGTGAGGAGAACAGATGTGGGGGTGTTCATGGAAATGTGAGGAAAATGGATTTTGGGGTGTTGGTGGGAGTGTGGGGAGAATAGAATTTAGGTGGATTTGTGGGAGAGTGGGGAGAACTGATTTTGAGGGGTTGGTGGGAGTGTGGGGAGAAATGGATTTTGCGGGGTTGGTGGGGATGTGGGGAGATTGGATATTGGGTTTTTTTGGGAGTGTTGAGTGAACAGATTTTGGGGGTTTGGTGGGACTGTGGGGAGAATGGATTTTGAGTGGTTGGTGGGAGTGTGGGGAGAAATGATTTTGGGGTTTGGTGGGAGTGTGCAGAGAATGGATTTTGGAGGGGAGGTGGGAATGTGGGTGAACTGATTTTGGGGGCTAGTTTGGAGTGTGGGGAGAAATATTTTTGGGTGTTGGTGGGAGTATGGGGAGCACAAAATTTGGAGTGTTTGGTCTGAGTGTGGGGAGAATAGATTTTGCTGGGTTGGTGAGTCTGCGGGCAGATCAGACTTTGGTTGGTTGATGAGTTTTTGGGGAGAACTGATTTGTGTGGGTTGGTGGGAGTGTGCAGAAAACAGATTTTGGAGAACTGATTTTTGGAGGTTTGTGGGAGTGTGGGGAGAATGCATTTTGGTGATTTGTTGGTGTCTGGGGAGAATGGATTTAGGGGGTTTGGCGGGAGTGTGGGAAGGATGGATTTTGAGTGGTTGGTGTGAGTGTGGAGAGTACTAATTTTGTGGCCATGGTGGGAGTATGGTGAGAATGGATTTTTGGGGTTGTTGGGAGTGTGGGGAGAATGGATATTAGGGTTTTTTGGGATTGTTGGGTGAACTCATTTTGGGGTGTTGGTTTGAGTGTGCATTGAATCGATTTTTGGGACTGGTGGGGATGAGCAGGAACTGATTTTGTTAGGTGAGAGTGTGCGGAGAACTGATTATGGTGGGTTGGTGGGAGTGATGGGGAGCATGGATTTTGAGTGGTTGGAGGGAATGTGGCAAGAAATGATTTTGGGGCTTGGTGGGAGTGGGCAGAGAATGGATTTTGGAGGGGTGCTGGGAATGAGGGGAGAACTGCTTTTGCGGGTTGGTGCAAGTGTGGTGTGAACTGGTTTTTGGGGGTTGGTGAGAGTACACAGAGAACAGATTTTGGGGGGTTGGTGGGAGTGTGCAGACAACAGATTTTGGGAGGTTTGTGAGAGTGTGAGGAGAATGCATTTAGGGAGTAGGCGGGAGTGTAGTGACAACTGATTTTGGGGGGTTGGTGGGAGTGTGGGGAGAACAGAATTAAAGGGGATTTGTAGGAGGGTAGGGAGAACTGATTTTTAGGGGTTGTTGGGAGTGTGGGGAAAACGGATTTTGAGAGGATGGTGGGAGTGTGGAGTGAACTAATTTTGTGGGCATGGTGGGAGTATGGTGAGAATGGATTTTGGGGGTTGGTGGGAATGTGGGGAGAATGGATATTGGGTTTTTTTTGGGTGGTGGGTGAACTGATTTTGAGGGGTTGGTGGGACTGTGGGGAGAATGGATTTTGAGAGGTTGGTGGGAAGTGGTGAGAATGGATATTGGGGGTTGTCGGGAGTGCTGAGTGAACTGATTTTGGTGGGTTGGGAGTGTGCAGAGAATGATTTTGGGGGGTTGGTGGGAGTGTGTGGAGAAGGGATTTTGAGGCGTTGGTTGACATGTGGGGAGAATGGATTTTAGGGGCTTGGGTGTGTGGGGAGAACAGATTTTGGGGGAGTTGGTTGGAGTGGGGAAAATGGATTTTGCGAGGTTGGTGGGAGTGTGGGGAGAATGGATTTTGGGTGGTTGGTGGGAAGTGGTGAGAATGGATATTGGGAGTTTTCGGGAGTGCTGAGTGAACTGATTTTGGTGGGTTGGGAGTGTGCAGAGAATGATTTTGGGGGAGTTGGTGGGAGTGTGTGAAGAAGGGATTTTGAGGCGTTGGTGGACATGTGGGGAGAATGGATTTTGAAAGGTTGGTGCGAAGTGCTGAGAATGGATATTGGTGGTGTTGGTTGGAGTGGGGAAAATGGATTTTGCGAGGTTGGTGGGAGTGTGGGGAGAATGGATTTTGGGTGGTTGGTGGGAAGTAGTGAGAATGGATATTGGGGGTTGTCGGGAGTGCTGAGTGAACTGATTTTGGTGGGTTGGGAGTGTGCAGAGAATGATTTTTGGGGGTTTGGTGGGAGTGTGTGGAGAAGGGATTTTGAGGCGTTGGTGGACGTGTGGGGAGAATGGATTTTAGGGGCTTGGGTGTGTGGGGAGAACTGATTTTGAGGGTGTTGGTTGGAGTGGGGAAAATGGATTTTGCGAGGTTGGTGTGAGTGTGGGGAGAATGGATTTTGGGTGTTTGGTGGGAATGTGGGGAGAAATTATTTTGGGGCTTGTTGGGAGTGTGCAGAAAATAGGTTTTGGTGGGGTGGTGGGAATGTGGGGCAAACTGATTTTGGGGGCTTGGTTGGAGTGTGGGGAGAAATGATTTGGGGAGTTGGTGGTAGTGTGGGGTGAATGTATTTTGGGGGTGGTCAGGATGTAGGTAGAACTGATTTTGGGGGTTTGATGGGAGTGTGGGGAGAATGGATTTTGTGGGGTTGGTGGAAGTGTGGGGGAAAATGGATTTTTCAGAGGGTTGGTGGGAGTGTGGGGAGAATGGAATTTGTGGGGTAGGTGGGAGTGTGGGTAGAATGGATTTTGCGGGTTTTGTGGGAGTGTGGTGAGAATGGATTTTGGGGGATTAGTGGGAATGTGGGGAGAAATGATTTTGGGGCTTGGTGGGAGTGTGCAGAGAATGATTTTTGGGGGGTTGGTGGGAGTGTGGGGAGAAGGGATTTTGAGAGTTTGGTGGGTGAGTGGGGTGAACAGATTTTGGGTTGTTGGTGGAAATGTGGGGAGAATTTATTTTGGGTGGTTGGTGGGAGCGATGGGAGAACTGATTTTGGGGCTTGGTGGATGTGTGGGGAGAAAGGATTTTGCGGGGGTGGTCGGGAAGTGGGGAGAATGGATTTTGGGGCTTGGTGGGTGTGTGCAGAGAATGGATTTTGGAGGACTGGTGGACATGTGGGGAGAACAGATTTTGGTGGCTTGGTGGGAGTGTGAGGAGAAATATTTTGGGGATTGGTGAGAGTGTTGTGTGAACTGATTTTTGGGGGTTGGTGGAACTCTGAGGAGCACTGATTTTGTGGTTGTTGGTCTGAATGTGGGGTGAATAGATTTTGGAGTTGGGAGAGTGTAGAGAGTTCATATCGGGGGGTTGGTGTGAGTGTGGTGAGAATTGATTTTGCAGGGCTGGTGGGGATGTGGGGAGATTGGATATTGGGTTTTTTTGGGAGTGTTGAGTGAACAGATTTTGGGGGTTTGGTGGGACTGTGGGGAGAATGGATTTTGAGTGGTTGGTGGGAGTGTGGGGAGAAATGATTTTAGGGGGATAGGTGGGAGGATGGGGAGAACTGATTTTGAGGGATTGGTGGGAATGTAGTGACAACTAATTTTGGGGGTTGGTGGGAGTGTGGGAAGAATGGAATTAGGGTGGTTAATGGGAGTGTGAGGAGAACTGATTTTCGGGGTTTGGTGGGAGTGTGTGGAGAACTGATTTTGGAGCATTGGTGGGAGAGTGGGGAGAACAGATTTTGAGAGGTTGGTGGGAGTATAGGGAAAATAGATTTTGGTGGGTTGGTGGCAGTGTGGGGAGAAATTATTTTGGGGGTTGGTGATAGTGTGGGGTGAATGTATTTTAGGGGGTTGGTGGGAGTGTGGTGAGAATGGATATTGGGGGCTTCGTGGGAGTGAGGGGAGAATGGATTTGGATGTTTGGTGGGAGTGTGGTGAGAAGGGATTTCGGGGGGTGGTGGGAGTGTGGAGAGAACTGATTTTGGGGGTTTGGTGGGTCTGTGGGGAGAACAGATTTTGGGGGGTTTTTGGGAGTGTGGGGAAAATGGATTTTGGGGGGTTGGTGGAAGTGTGGGGAGAATGCATTTTTCAGGAGGTTGGTGGGAGTGTGGAGAGAATGGAATTTGTGGGATATGTGGGAGTGTGGGGAGAATGGATTTTTGGGGGTTGTGGTGAGTGTGGGTTGATTGAACTTGGGATGTTGGTGGGGGTGTGCGGAGAATGGATTTTAAGGGGATTGGTGGGAGTGTGGAGAGAACATTTTCAGGGGATTTGAGGGTGGGTGGGGAGAACTGATTTTGGAGGGTTGGTGAGAGTGTGGATAGAATGGATTTTGGGGGTTGGTGGGAGTATGGGGAGAATGTATATTGGGGATTGGTGGGAGTGAGGGGAGAATGGATTTGGTGGTTTGGTGGGAGTGGGGAAGAATGGATTGGGGGTGGTGGGCATGGGGGAGAACTAATTTGGGGCTTGGTTCAAGAGTGGGGAGAATAGATTTTGTGGGGTTGGTAGGAATGTGGAGAGAACTGGTTTTGAGGGTTTCTTGGGAGTGTGGGGAGAATGGATTTTTGTGGGTTGTTGAGAGTGTGGGGAGAATGGATGTTAGGGGGTTGGTGGGAGTGTGGAGTAAACTGATTTTGTGGGCATGGTGGGATTATGGTTAGAATGGATTTTGGTGGGTTGGTGGGATTGTGTGGAGAATTGATATTGGGGGCTTCGTGGGAGTGATGGGAGAATGGATTTGAAGGTTTGGTGGGAGTGGGGTGAGAATGGATTTTGAGGCACTGGTGAGAGTGTGGGGAGAATGGATTTTTGGGGTTGGTGGGGATGTGGGGAGAACTTATTTAGGGCATTGATGGGAGTGTGGGGACAACTGATTTTGCGGGTTGGTTGGGAGTGTGGGCGATCAGATTTTGTGGCATTGGTGGGAGTGTGGGGAAGAACTGATTTTGAGGGGTTGTTGGGAATGTAGTGACAACTGATTTTAAGGGGTTGGTGGGAATGTGAGACGATTGGAATTAGGGAGGTTAATGGGAGTATGTGGAGAATGGATTTTGGTGGGTTGGTGAGAGAGTGGGGAGAATTTATTTGGGGGGTTGTTGAGATGGTGTGGAGAATGGATATTAGGGGGTTGGTGGGAGTGTAGAGAGAACTGATTTTGGGGGGTTGGTGGGAGTGTGCGAAAAATGGATTTTGGGGGTTGGTGGAATGTGGGAGAATGCATTTTTCAGGGGCTTGGTGGAAGTGTGGGGAGAATGGAATTTTTGGGGTAGGTGGGCATGTGGGGAGAATGGATTTTGAGGCATTGGTGGGAGTGTGGGGAGAATGGATTTTTGGGGCTGGTGGGGATGTGGGAAGAACTGATTTAGGGCATGATGGGAGTGTGGGGAGAACTGATTTTGCCAGTTGGTTGGGAGTGTGGGGCGATCAAATTTTGGGGCATTGGTGGGAGGGTGGGGAGAACTGATTTTAAGGGGTTGGTGGGAATGTAGTGACAACTGATTTTAAGGGGATGGTGGGAATTTGAGACGATTGGAATTAGGGAGGTTAATGGGAGTATGTGGAGAATGGATTTTGGTGGGTTGGTGGGAGTGTGCGAAAAATGGATTTTGGGAGTTTGTGGAAGTGTGGGAGAATTCATTTTTCAGGGGGTTGGTGGAAGTGTGGGGAGAATGGAATTTTTGGGGTAGGTGGGCGTGTGGGGAGAACGGATTTTGGGGGGTGGGTGTGAGTGTGGGGATAATGGAACTTGGGAGGTTGGTGGGAATGTGGGGAGAAATTATTTTGGGGCTTGTTAGGAGTGTGCAGAAAATAGATTTGGAGGGGTGGTGGGAATGTGAGGCAAACTGATTTTGGGGGCTTGGTTGGAGTGTGGGGAGAAATGATTTTGGGGAGTTGGTGGTAGTGTGGGGTGAATGTATTTTGGGGGTGGTCGGGATGTAGGTAGAACTGATTTTGGCGATTTGATGGGAGTGTGGGGAGAATGGATTTTGTGGGGTTGGTGGAAGTGTGGGGGAAAATGGATTTTTCAGGGGGTTGGTGGGAGTGTGTGGAGAATGGAATTTGTGGGGTAGGTGGGAGTGTGGGGAGAATGCATTTTGGTGGGTTGGTGGCAGTGTGGGGAGAATGGATTTAGTGGGGTCGTGGGAATGTGGGTAAAATGGATTTTGCGGGTTTTGTGGGAGTGTGGTGAGAATGGATTTTGGGGGATTAGTGGGAATGTGGGGAGAAATGATTTTGGGGCTTGGTGGAAGTGTGCAGAGAATGATTTTTGGGGGGTTGGTGGGAATGTGGGGAGAAGGGATTTTGAGAGTTTGGTGGGTGAGTGGGGAGAACAGATTTTGGGTTGTTGGTGGAAATGTGGGGAGAATTTATTATAGGTGGTTGGTGGGAGTGATGGGAGAACTGATTTTGGGGCTTGGTGGGTGTGTGGGGAGAAAGGATTTTGCGGGGTGGTCGGGAAGTGTGGAGAATGGATTTTGGGGCTTGGTGGGTGTGTGCGGAGAATGGATTTTGGAGGACTGGTGGACATGTGGGGAGAACAGATTTTGGTGGCTTGGTGGGAGTGTGAGGAGAAATATTTTGGGGATTGGTGAGAGTGTTGTGTGAACTGATTTTTGGGGGTTGGTGGAACTCTGAGGAGCACTGATTTTGTGATGGTTGGTCTGAGTGTGGGGTGAATAGATTTTGGAGTTGGGAGAGTGTAGAGAGTTCATATTGGGGGGTTGGTGGGAGTGTGGTGAGAATTTATTTTGGGTGGTTGGTCTTTGTGTGGGATGATCAAATTTTGTGGGGTTTGTGGGAGTGTGGGGCGAACTGATTGTAGGGGGATAGGTTGGAGGATGGGGAGAACTGATTTTGAGGGATTGGTGGGAATGTAGTGACAACTAATTTTGGGGGTTGGTGGGAGTGTGGATAGAATGGATTTTGGGGGGTTGGTGGGAGTGTGGGCAGAATGGATTTTGTGGGGTTGGTAGGAATGTGGAGAGAACTGGTTTTGGGGGTTTCGGGAGTGTGGGGAGAATGGATTTTGAGGGGTTGGTTGGAGTGTGGGTAAATTGATTTTGGAGGTTTGGTGGGAGTGTGGGGAGAATGGATATTGGGGGATTCGTGGGAGAGTGGAGAACAGATTTGTGGGTTTGGTGGGAGTGGGGGAGAAGGGATTTTGAGGCATTGATAGGAGTGTGGGGAGAATGGATTGTGGGTGGTGGGAATGTGGTCAGAAATAATTTGGGGCTTGATTAGAGAGTGGAGAGAATGGATTTTGTGGGGTTGGTAGAAGTGTGGAGAGAACTGGTTTTGGGGGTTTGTTGGGAGTGTGGGGAGAATGGATTTTGGGGTGTTGGTTGGAGTGTGAGGAAATTGATTTTGGGGATTTGGTGGGTGTGTGGGGAGAATTGATTTTGCGTGGTTGGTCTGAGTGTGGGGAGAATTGATTTTGGGGGGTTGGTGGGTCTGTGGGCAGATCAGAGTTTGGTCTGTTGGTGGGTATTTGGGGAGAACTGATTTGGGGGGTTGGTGGGAGTGTGTGGAGAACTGATATTGGGGGGCTGGTGGGAGTGTGGGGAGTATGGAAATTGGGGGGTTGGTGGGAGTGTTGGGGAACTGATTTTAGGGGGTTGGATGGAGTGTGCAGAGAATGGATTTTTGGGGCGGGTGAGGATATGGGGAGAACTGATTTAGGGCATTGGGAGTGTGGGGAGAAATTATTTGGGGAGTTGGTGGAAGTGTGGGAGAATGCATTTTTCAGGGGGTTGGTGGAAGTGTGGGGAGAATGGAATTTTTTGGGGTAGGTGGGCGTGTGGGGAGAATGGATTTTGGGGGGTTGGTGTGAGTGTGGAGATAATTGAACTTGGGAGGTTGGTGGGAGTGTGCGGAGAACGGATTTTAAGGGGATTGGTGGGAGGGTGGGGAGAACTGATTTTGAGGGTTGGTGGGAGTGTGGGAAGAATGGAATTAGGGGGATAATGGGAGTGTGAGGATAACTGATTTCTGGGGTTTGGTGGGAGAGTGGGGTGAACGGATATTGAGAGGTTGGTGAGAGTGTGGCGAAAATGGATTTTGGGGGGTTGGTGGGAGTGTGGGGAGAATGGATATTGGGGGATTCGTGGGAGAGTGGAGAACGGATTTGGGGGTTTGTTGGGAGTGGGGGAGAAGGGATTTTGAGGCATTGGTGGGAGTGTGGGGAGAATGGATTGTGGGTGGTGGGAATGTGGTCAGAAATAATTTGGGGCTTGGTTGGAGAGTGGAGAGAATGGATTTTGTGGGGTTGGTAGGAGTGTGGAGAGAACTGGTTTTGGGGGTTTGTTGGGAGTGTGGGGAGAATGGATTTTGCGGGGTTGGTTGGAGTGTGGGAAATTGATTTTGGGGGTTTGGTGGTTGTGTAGGGAGAACAGCTTTTGGGGGGTTGGTGGGAGTGTGGGGAAAATTGGTTTTGTGGTGTTGGTAGAAGTATTGTGGAAATGCATTTTTCAGGGGGTTGGTGGGAGTGTGGGGAGAATCGAATTTGTGGGGTTAGTGGGCGTGTGGAGAGAACAGATTTTGGGGGGTTGGTGGGAGAGTGGGGATAATGGATTTTGGTAGGTTGGTGCAAGTGTGGTGTGAACTAATTTTGCGGGGTTGGTGGGAGTGTGGGGCAATCAGATTTTGGGGGATTGGTGGGAGGGTGGGGAGAACTGATGTTGTGGGGTTGGTGGGAATGTAGTGATATCTGATTTTGGGGGATTGGTGGGAGTATGAGAAGAATGGAATTAGGGAGATTAATGGGAGTATGGGGAGAATGGATTTTGGTGGGTTGGTGGGAGTGTGGGACGAAAAGATTTTGGGGGTTTGGTGAGGGTGTCGGCAGAACAGATTTTGGGGATTGGTGGGAGTGTGGGGAAAATGGATCTTGGGTGTTTGGTGGAAGTCTGGGGAGAATGCATTTTTCAGGGGGTTGGTGGGAGTGTGGGGAGAATGGAATTTGTGGGGTAGGTGGGAATGTGGGGAGAATGGATTTTAAGGGGATTCGTGGGAGGGTGAGGAGAACTGATTTTGAGGGTTTGGTGGGAGTGTGGGAAGAACAGATTTTAGGGGATTGGTGGGTGGGTGGGGAGAACTGATTTTTGAGGGGTTGGTGGGAATGTGTGGAGAACTGATTTTGGAGGGTTGGTTGGAGAGTGTCGGGAGATCAGATTTTGAGAGGTTGGTGGGAGTATGGGGAGAATGGATTTTGGTGGATTGGTGGCAGTGTGGGGAGAAATTATTTTTGGGGGTTGGTGAGAGTGTGGAGAGAATAGAATTTTGGGGGTTGGTTGGAGTGTGGAGAAAAATGATTGTGTGGGCATGGTGTGAGTATGGTGAGAATGGATTTTGTGGGGTTCATGGGATTGAGGGGAGAACGGATTTGGGGGTTTGGTGGGAGTGTGGGGAGAAGGGATTTTGAGGCGTTGGCAGAGTGTGAGAAGAAATTATTTTGGGGGTTGGTGCAAGTGTCCTTTGATCTGATTTTGGGGCGTTGATGGGAGTGTGGGAAAATCAGATTTTGGGGGATTGGTGGGAGAGTGGGGAGAACTGATATTGAGGGGTTGGTAAGAATGTAGTGTCAATTGATTTTGGGGGTTCGTGGAAGTGTGAGACTAATGGAATTCGGGAGTTTAATGGGAGTATTGGGAGAATGGATGTTAGGGGGTTGGTGGGAGTGTGGAGAGAACTGATTTTGTGAGCATGGTGGGATTATGGTTAGAATGGATTTTGGTGGGTTGGTGGGAGTGTGGGGAGAATTGATATTGGGGGCTTCGTGAGAGTGAGGGGAGAATGGATTTGGAGGTTTGGTGGGAGTGGGGTGAAAATGGATTTTGAGGAGTTGGTGGGAGTGTGGGGAGAATGGATTGAGGGGTGGTGGGAGTGTGGAGAGAAGAGGTTTTAGGGGGATTGGTGTGTGGGTGGGGAGAACTGATATTGAGGGGTTGATAGGAATGTAGTGACAACTGATTTTGGGGCTTGGTGGGAGTATGGGGAGAACAGATTTTGGGGGTTGGTGGGAGTGTGGGGAAAATTGGTTTTGTGGTGTTTGGTAGAAGTATTGGGGAAATGCATTTTTCAGGGGGTTGGTGGGAGTGTGAGAAGAATGGAATTAGGGAGGTTAATGGGAGTATGGGGAGAATGGATTTTGGTGGGTTGGTGGGAATGTGGGGAAAATGTATCTTGGGTGTTTGGTGGAAGTCTGGGGAGAATGCATTTTTCAGGGGGTTGGTGGGTGTGTGGGGAGAATGGAATTTGTGGGGTAGGTGGGAATGTGGGGAGAACGGATTTTAAGGGGATTCATGGGAGGACGAGGAGAACTGATTTTGAGGGTTTGGTGGGAGTGTGGGAAGGATGGAATTCAGGGGGATAATGGGAGTGTGAGGATAACTGATTTTCAGGGTTTGGTGGGAGTGTGGGGAGAACAGATTTTGGGGGTTGGTGGGAGTGTGGGGAAAATTGGTTTTGTGGTGTTTGGTAGAAGTATTGGGGAAATGCATTTTTCAGGGGGTTGGTGGGAGTGTGAGAAGAATGGAATTAGGGAGGTTAATGGGAGTATGGGGAGAATGGATTTTGGTGGGTTGGTGGGAATGTGGGGAAAATGTATCTTGGGTGTTTGGTGGAAGTCTGGGGAGAATGCATTTTTCAGGGGGTTGGTGGGTGTGTGGGGAGAATGGAATTTGTGGGGTAGGTGGGAATGTGGGGAGAACGGATTTTAAGGGGATTCATGGGAGGATGAGGAGAACTGATTTTGAGGGTTTGGTGGGAGTGTGGGAAGGATGGAATTCAGGGGGATAATGGGAGTGTGAGGATAACTGATTTTCAGGGTTTGGTGGGAGTGTGGGGAGAACAGATTTTAGGGGATTGGTGGGTGGGTGGGGAGAACTGATTCTGAGGGGTTGGTGGGAATGTGTGGAGAACTGATTTTGGAGGGTTGTTTGGAGAGTGGATAGAACAGATTTTGAGAGGTTGGTGAGAGTGTGGCGAGAATGTATTTTGGATGGTTGGTGGGAGTGTGCCGAGAATAGATATTGGGGGTTTGTGGGAATGTGGGGAGAACTGATCTTGGGGCTTGGTGGGAGTGTGGGGAGAAATGATTTTGGGGGTTTGGTGCGAGTGTGGTGTGAACTGATTTTTTGGGGTTGGTGGGAGTGTGATGAACACTGATTTTGGGGTGGTTGGTTGGAGTGTGTGCAAATCATATTTTGGGGGATTAGTGGGAGAGTGTAGAGAGTTGATATTGGGGTGTTGGTCAGAGTGTGAGGAGAATTGATTTTGGATGGTTGGTCTGAGTGTGGGTAGTATAGATTTTAGGGGGGTTGATGGGTCTGTGGGCAGATCAGAGTTTGGTCTGTTGGTGGTTATTTGGGGAGAACAGATTTGGGGGGGTTGGTGGGAGTGTGCAGAGAACTGATATTGGGGGGCTGGTGGTAGTGTGGGGAGTATTGAAATTGGGGGGTTGGTGGGAGTGTGCAGAGAACTGATTTTGGGGGGTTGGTGGGATTGTGCCGTGAACTGATTTTGGGAGGTTTGTGGGAAGATGCATTTTGTGGGTTTGTTGGAATCTGGAGAGTATAGATTTAGTGGGGTTGGTGGGAGTGTAGGTTCAACTGATTTTGGGTAGTTGGTGGGAGTGTGGGGAGAACAAATTTTAGGGGGATTTGTGTTAGGGTGGGGAGAACTGATTTTGAGGGGTTGGTGGGAGTGTGGGGAGAACGGATTTTGAAAGTGTAGTGGGTGTATGGGGAGAATGGATTTTGGTGGGTGTTTGGGGAGAATGGATTTTGGGGTTTGGTGGAGTGTGAGGAGAATGGATATTTGGGGGGTTGGTGGGAGTGTTGGGTGAACTGATTTTAGGGGGTTGGATGGAGTGTGCAAAGAATGGATTTTTGGGGCTGGTGGGGATGTGGGGAGAACTGATTTTGGGCATTGATGGGAGTGTGGGGAGAACTGATTTTGTGGGGTTGGTGCGAGTGTGGTGTGAACTGATTTTGCCGGGTTGGTGGGAGTGTGGGGCAATCAGATTTTGGGGGATTGGTGGGAATGTAGTGACAACTGATATTAGGGGGTTGGAGGGAGTATGAGACTAATGGAATTAGGGAGGTTAATGGGAGTATGTGGAGAATGGAGTTTGCTGGGTTGGTGGGAGTGTGGGGAGAAATGATTTTGGGAGAATGGTGAGAGTGTGGGGTGAATGGATGTTAGGTGGTTGGTGGCAGTGTGTTGAGAACTGATTTTGGGGGTTTGGTGAGTTTGTGGGGAGAACAGATTTTGGAGGGTTGGTGGGAGTGTGGGGAACATGGATTTTGGGGGGTTGGTGGAAGTGTGGGGAGAATGGATTTTTCAGGGGGTTGGTGGGAGTGTGGGGAGAATAGAATTTGTGGGGTAGGTGGGCGTGTGGGGAGAATGGATTTTGGGGGATTGTGGTGAGTGTGGGAATAATGGAACATGGGAGGTTGTTGGGAGTGTGCGAAGAATGGATTTTAGGGGGATTGGTGGGAGGGTGGGGAGAAATGATTTTCAGGGTTGGTGGGAGTGTGTGGAGAACTGATTTTGGAGGGTTGGTGGGAGAGAAGGGAGAACGGATTTTGAGAGGTTGGTGAGAGTGTGGCGAGAATGGATTTTGGGCGTGGTGGGGGTGTTGGAGAATGGATTTTGGGGGGTGTTGGAGAATGGATTTTGGGGGGTGTTGGGAGATGGACTTGGGGTTGGTGGAAGTGATTGGTGAACAGATTAATGTAACTGGGAGGTTGAGGGGCAACACCAAGTTATGGGCTGAAGAGTCAGTTTCTGCATAGCACGAGTCTGTAGCCTTTCAGAAGAGAGTTCTCCCTCATATTTTATCACCTCAATGAAAGATTCCTGACCCAATCTGTTGGCTGACCAATGCGGGGAAGAAGGATTGGGAGTTTTTAACAAAAGTCTGAGAAGTCGATGTTGGTGCCGTGCAGCCACGTAAATTTAAACAGCAGAGTAGCAAGTGGGCAGCAGGTAAGAGCACCATGCCATCGACCTGGGACACTGGAGACAAGACTGCAGATGATGGAATTTGGAGAAGAAATGAGGGGTGGTCGCTTCTCCAAGCCCCAATGGAATGTCCTGGACGGAGATTGCCCAGATTGGTGAGCCTGCAGTGGGTCATACCTTAAAAGGCTCAGGCCTGAAATATTGGTTAGTCTTCAGAATCAGGTTAATATTCATGAATGTGTGTCACAAAATTTGTCATTTTCTAGCAGTATTGTACATTACTGGTGAAGAGATTGCCATGAATGACATTTCTGTAAATAAACAATTCATTTTTAAAGAAAAGAAACAAGGTAAGGCAGTGTCTGGATCACTTTTCTTTCAGGGATCTGATGGTGGAGGGGAAGAAGCTGTCCTTGTGCCGCTGGGTGCTCATCTTCAGGCTCCTGGTCCTTTTTCCCGATGGTAGCAGAGTGAAGAGGGTCTGGCCTGAGTGGTAGGGGTCTTTGAGGATAGAGGCTGCTTTTTTAAGACACCGCCTCATGTTGATGTCCAAAAAGGAGTGGAGTCTGGTGCCCGAGATGTCGCAGGCCAGTTAACAACCCTCTGGAGTTTTTTCTTGTCCTGAGAGTTGATGCTCCGTACCAGGCAGTGATGCAACATCAGAATGCTCTCCACTGTACACCTGTAAACCTTCTCAAGAGTCTTCGCTGTCATCCTGAATCTCCTCAGAAACCTCACAAAGTCTAGCCACTGGCGAGCCTTCTTCATGATTATATCGACATGGAGGCTCCAGGTAGATCTTCAGAGATGTTGACCCCCAGGAATTTGACCATCTCCACTACTGAGCCCTCGATGAGGACTGGGTCATGTTCCCCTGACTCCCTCCTGAAGTCCACAATCAATTCCTTGGTTTTGCTGACACTGAGCGCAAAGTTGTTGTCATTACACCATTCAATGAGCTGATCTATCTCCCTCCTGTATGCTTCCTCATTGCCATCTGTGATTCTGCTGACGACCATGGTGTCGTCAGCAAACTTGCAAATAACAGTGGAATTGTGCCTGGCCACAGAGAGCAGTGGGGTAAGCACACATCCTTGGGGTGGGCCTGTGATGATCGTCCTAAGGACTCTGCATGACCTGCTGAACTTTTCCAGCATGTATGTGCTTTGCTCTTGACTCCAGCATCTGCATTTTCCTGTTCAACTCCAGCTGAGGGTTTCCTGTTCTATATTTACTCTGTCTATCCTCCTCATAACTTTAAATACCTCGATCAAATCTCCCCTCATTCTTCTACACTCCAGGGAATAAAGTCCCAACCTGTTTAGCCTTTCCCTATAACTCTTCCTGAATTCTGGGCAACATCCTTGTAAATCTCCTCTGCCCTCTTTCAATCTCTGTTCACCAATCTCACAACCCATGGGAAGGAGCTATTCCCCAGCCTGGCAGTACTGAGTTTGATGCCCCTGTACTTCCATCCTGATGGTAGTCCTGTGCACTGGATGGAAAAGGGCACTAATTCTTCAAGCCCTATTTGAGCAATGTCGTCGAGAGGGTGAAAGGGAAGACCCTAGTGACCTCCTCGGTAGTGGAAAGATTTTAAGGCACTTCCTGTCACTTGCATTTCTCTTCCATGTTGGAGAACCTCCACCCAAAAACAGATTGGGTGACCGCAAGGGCTAGCACGAGCACCACAGGCCAAATGGAGAGGTGCAGGTTTTTTTTTAAGTGCCATATGTTCCCTTCCCGTTTAATACACCAAAATCCCCGCTATCTGGAATTCAAGTAACCAGCAAAAATATATACAATTTAAAATAAATCAAAATGTAAATAAAAGTTTACAATTGTAAAGGTCAACGTTCTCCGAAGCAGCACACCACCCCTTGGCAAAGATGGGAGCAAACATTCAGCCAGCCCAGCGTCCCCGGTCATGCCCCACCCACAGCGGCTGTTTCAATAAAGTTGTGTCTGAATAAAATGGTGGGATGAAGAGCCAGCCAGCGATGCTGGGGCACCTCTCCCAACGTGTCTCCCTATCCCTGCCTTGTCCTTATTAGTGTATTATTTTTAGTAAGGCTTTACCTGTAATATTGGGGGAGGGGAGAATTAATTTAAATTTACATTTTGTAAGGGAATTACCTGACTAAAGTGACCTTTACATAGTTAAAGGCAACAATACTGATTTTTTTTCCAAATTACATTTTGCAGTGTCTTTTCAACTGTTTGCTCTTAATGCAGGTAAATTAGTTAGGCATTGGAAGAGTGAGTCTAAGTCAACCGGAAAATTCATATATCTGGAATCCACAATCCCTATCAGTGCCAGATACCTGGGGGGGAGGGTTTCACTGTACAATAGTTGAGGAGGCCATTCCCTCAGCTTCACTGTCAGAGTACATACACAACATCACATATAACCCTGAGATCCTTTATCCCGTGGGCAAAGCAGAATTACCACCTATTGGCAGTGGGGGGAAAAAGGTACGCAGCACGAACATGTAAACAGATAAAGAAATGTAAACAAACTGATTGTGCAATACAGAGAAAAATCAATGAATAAAGTCCACGAGTCAGTGTCCTTAAATGAGTTCCTGATTGAGTTTGTTGTTGAGGAGTCTGATGGTGGAGGGGGTCAGTTGTTCCTGAACCTGGTGGTGCGAGTCTTGTGGCCCCAAGACCTCTATCCTAATGGCAGCAGCGAGAACAGAGCGTGTGCTGGGTGGGGTGGGGGTTTTGATGATTGCTCTCCAACATGAGAGGGGGGAGAAGGGGAAGATGAGGATGGAGGGGAGACAGGAGGAGGGTGAGAGGATGGGGGGGGAGAGATATGGGGGGGTGAGAATGGAATGGAGAGGGGGAGAGGGTTGAGGCAAGGGGTGGCAAGAGGATGGAGGGGGGAGATGAGAGAGGGGAGAGGAGATGGGACATGGGAGAGGATGGAGAGAAGAGAGGAAAACAGAGTGGATGGAAGGAAAGAGGATGGTGGGGGGGAAAGAGAGGCAATGTTCCTGTAGATGTTCTCGATGGTAGGGAGGGTTTTGCCTGTGATGATCTAGGTTCTGTCTATGACCTTTTGCAAGGTTCAGGGGTAGTGGTGTCCCCAAGTAACAACAACACCCCCCCTTCAGCCTCCAACATTGCATAAAGTCCAAAGAGTACCTGACGAAGGGCCCAGGCCCAAAACTTTGGGTCCCCTTTACCTCCTCTGGATGCTGCACGACCTGCCGAGTTTTCCAGCATGTTTGCATGTTGCACTCACCCCCGATGTCTGCAGTCATATAAACTCAATGGAAAGTGCCTTTTACCCCAATGGGGGAAAGTGGCACTAATCCAGTTCCAATTAAGTACAGGGACCCCGACATTATCCTCCCGTCGGACCCTCACATTTCCATTTCTCAGTTTTGCTTGCGTCTCCGAACATGGGGTTTTAAATATCCCTGGACAACTTTGTTCTGCGGTTTAGGGCCCTCTCCACCTTCCATGCCCCTCGCCCACTCTCTCCTCTCCCCCCTCGATATCCCCGCCCACCAACCTACCTTGTCCCTCTCACCCATCCTTCCCTTCTCCTTTCTTTTGGAAATTTTATTTCTAGTTTTACAGACTCGTATTAGCCAGGTATTGTAGGGCAACAATCTTTACAGGGCATTGTTTGCTAAATCCCCTCTTCCTCCTCTCTTTCACATCCCCCCCACCACCCTCCATTTCAACCTCAGTAAAGGCAATAAAAATCATAGAAAAATAGGTGCAGAAAGAGGCCATTCAATATGATCATGGCTGATCAGTACCTGGTTCCTGCCTTCTCCCCATACCCCCTGAACCCCTTAGCCACAAGGGCCAAATCTAACCTACTCTTGATGAGGAACCAGCCTCAACTACATCCTGTGGTAAAGAATTCCACAGATCCACCATCCTCTGAGAGAAGACATTTTTCCTCATCTCAGTCCTAAACATCTTCCCCCTTATCCTTAAAACTATGACCCCTGGTTCTGGTTTTTCCCAGCATTGGAAACAACCTACCTGTGTCTAGTTTGTTTAATCCCTTAAAAATGTTATATGTTTCAATAAGATCCCCCCCTCAATCTTCTAAATTCCAGAGAATACAAGCAGTGTCGATCCAATCTTTCTTCATATGCAAGTCCTTCCATCCCTGGTGTTAGTCTAGTGAACATTCTGTGCACCCCCTCCATGGCAAAGAGGTCCTTCCTCAGATAAGGAGACCAAAACTGCATGCAGTACTCCAGATGTGGTCTCACCAAGGCCCTGTACAGCTGGAGCAGGATCTCGGTACTCCTGTACTCAAATCCTCTCGCTATGAATGCCATTCGCCCTCCTCCCTGCCTGCTGCACCTGCACGTCCACTTTCAATGCCTGATGAACAGCAACACCCAAGTCTCGCTGCATCTCCCACTTTCCTAAACAGATTCCATTTAGATAATAGTTCTCTTTCCTGTTCCTACCTCCAAAGTGGATAACCTCGCATTTATGCACTTTATATTGCATCTGACACGTCTTGGCCCACTTGCCTAACTTGTCCAAATCACTCTGCACCCTCCCGGCATCCTCAACACAGCCAAACCCATGTTGTCTGCAAATAACAGTAAATACATGGCGAGGGGAAAAAAGAGGGGGCCAGCAGGACTTCCAAATTGTCTCCTCGCTCTCAGTGTTTCAGGGCTTGTGTGCAATACTGTTGAGAAAGGCCCTGGGAAGGCTAATCACTCCCGTGTTTTGACGGGTTGCATGGCTGCCACCCCTTAACGCATGTTTCGCCTCTCCTTCTTAAATTATGTTTTCTCCAAGGGAACACAGCTCCCTATCTCCGTGTTCCCGCGTACAGTGCTTAGCTGGGAGTCAGATTTCCAGGTGACCGTTATGCACTTTCTGGTCACAGCCAAGGCAACCGCAAATTGAATTTGGTGTTTGGAGAGCCTCGGACTCGCATCCGTAGTTCTCCCCACCCTCCTGACTCTCCCCCCACTCACCTCTCCCCCTCACTCGCCTTGCTCTCCCCACACCTCTCTCCTCTTGCCTATATCCTTCTATTGCCCCATCTTCCCTTTAATTTCTCTTCCTCTTATCCCCTATCACCTCTCTACCCTCCATTCTCTCTTCTCGCTTCTTCCCTCTAATCCTTCTCCCTCCTCTATTTCCCCTCCAACTCTGCTCTCCCATCCATATTCTCTCCCCTCCCTTTCCTTCCTCTCCCTCCACCCTTCTCCCCATCTTCTCTCTTCTATCCCTTTTCCATTCTAACCCCTATTCCTGTCCTCTCCAACTTCACTCCCCCATGTTCCCTCCATCGTCTCTCACCTCCATCCCTCCTCCCCTCCAGCCTCATTCTCCCACTATCTCCTCTCCATCTTTCCCCTCTCTCGTCTCCCTTCTTCCCTCGATCCTCTCTCCTTCTCCTCTTCCCTCTCCACCCCTCCTCTCCCCTGCATCTTCTCCCACTCCCTCTCTCCCCATTCCTTCCCTCCCTCCCTCCCGCTTCCTATCTCCCCTCCCCTTCCCCTTCCCCCCTCCTCTCCCTTCTACCCCCTCCTCTCCCTTCTACCCCCTCCTCTCCCTTCTACCCCCTCCTCTCCCTTCTACCCCCTCCTCTCCCTTCTACCCCCTCCTCTCCCTTCTACCCCCTCCTCTCCCTTCTACCCCCCTCCACGTTACTGCTGCCGGCCCAGCCGGGTGCCCCCGTCTATGAACTCTCCGTCCTCGGGGCCATGAAGCCTCGGGCCTACTCCGTTACCCCGGTAACCATGCCCCCACGTGACTTTCTGTGCCTCTCCTAAAATGGCGATTGCGTGTCCCGCTTCCTCATTTTCCCACCATTTAATTTTGTTAAACCGCGCACTCTGGCCCCATACCCACTGCCTTTATAACATTCCCTTTACAAATAGACTTTTTTTCAATGTCTAATTCACCGCCTGTGGCCGATTGGCCGCGACCCGCGAGATGATTGGAGGAACCTTCTATCCTTTAATATAGAGGGCGGGGAAAACAGAGGTCCCGGAAGTGACGTAATTGTCCTGGGCTGAAGGAGTGCTGTTATCGAGACTGGGCTGCTGGGGGGGGGGGGTCAAGTGACCTGCTGGTCTGTGGTGGGGTGTCAGGTGATCTGCTAGTCTGTGGTGGGACTGTCAGGTAACCTGCTGGTCTGGTTGGGTCTGTCAGGTGACCTACTAGTGTGTTGGGGCTGTCAGGTGACCTGCTGGTCTATGTTGGGGCTGTCAGGTGACCTGCTGGACTGTGGTGGGGTCAGTTGGAACCTGTTGCTTCTCTGCTGGGCTTGAAGCATTTCTGGTTTCTAATTCTGCTGTGTATTGGAGATCTCACTTTGTCTCTACTGGAGCCTGGTGACCTCTGATGGGATTTTGAGCTCCAAATTAGTCTCTGCTGGAGC
>NC_091476.1:73305028-73361881 GCF_036971445.1 Narcine bancroftii
TTTGCTTGGTTTGGAGAACGTGTCTTATGAGGCAAAGTTAGCAGAGCTGGGCCTTTTCTCTTTGGAGCATAGAAAGATGAGAAGAGACTTGATCGAGGTCGATAAGATTCTGAGAGGCGTCGATAGGGTTGACAGCCAGTGCCTGTTTCCCAGGATGTTCATATCAAGTGAAGGGAGGGAAGTTTAGAGGAGATGTCAGGGGTAGAATTTTTTACACAGAGAGTTTTGGGGGCCGGGAATGCCAGGGGTGGTGGTGGAGGCTGGAACAATAGGGGAATTTAAGAGACTCTTAGACAGATGGAAGAAAAATATAGAGTTGCAAGGTACCTTTTTTAAGGAATATATGGTTTAGCACCACATCGAGGGCTGAAGGCCCTGTACTGTGCTGGAGTGGTCTATGTTCTATCTATCAATGATCTGAGTGATAATGTGGTAAATTGGATCAGCAAGTTTGCAGATGACATTAAGATTGGAGGCGTTGTGGACAGTGAGGAAGGTTTTCAAAGTTTGCAGAGGGATCTGGACCAGCTGGAAAAATGAGCTGAAAAATGGCTGATGGAGTTTAATGCAGATGAGTGTGAGGTGTTGCATTTTGGAAGGATGAACCAAGAAAGGACATACATGGTAAATGGTCAGGCACTGAGGAGTGCAGTAGAACAGAGATCTGGGAATATATGAAAGTGAGTCACATGTGGTCAGAGCTTTTGTCATCTTGACCTTCAATCAAATTATTGATTGCAGGAGTTGGGATGTTATGGTAAAGTTATAGAAGACATTGGTGAGGCCAAATTTTGAGAATTGTGTGTAGGTTTGGTCACCGAACTACAGGAAAGATACCAATAAGATAGAAAGAGGGCAGAGAAGATTTACTAGGATCCTGCCCGGACTTCAGGAACTGAGTTACAGGAAAAAGTTAAACAGGTATGGACTTTATTCCCTGGAGCGCAGAAGAATGAGAGGAGATTTGATCGAGGTATTTAAAATTATGAGGGGAACAGACAGAGTGAATGTAGGTTGGCTTTTCCCACGGAGGGTGGGTGAGATATGAACCAAAGGACATGGGTTAAGTGTGATATAGAGAATTTAGGTTAAAAAGACTTAAGTTAAAATGTGATGATTAATCAGAAACAGGGAAGCCAGAACGGACAGAGAGTTTACTAGCAGTCAAGGACAGAAGGAGCTGCTGAATATGTTTTTTTAAACCTATCTTTTCATGGTCATAGTGAGAGACATGCAGGAGACAAAGGATTGATAAGAAGTGTGAGAAACAGAATTCAGTGAATGTAGAGTTCACAGCGTACGTAACGAACGTGATAATTAATAATGCAGTTATACTTAGAATGTTTTTGTAATACTAACCAATTAAAACAGTATTAATAAGAAGGGGAAGGGCAAATAATAAAGGTATAAAAATCAATGCACTGTATGTATCGGGGCTTAACTGGTGAGAAACCAGTTGAGTCCAACTCTGCAGACTTGTAAATAAAGCTTGTCGTGTCATCAGTTTTAAAGAGACTCATGTGTGAGAAGTTTTATTTCTGACAAATGGGGGCTCGTCCGGGATCCACACTCCGGCCGTGAGGGGAGGCGAGAAGAGGGACATCGGAGGCGGTGCACCCCGCTGAGTTCAGCGGCTCCTAGTCCCTTGCTCGTCGCTTCGGGCGGCTTGAGCGAGTGGTATCCGGACAGGGTGACACGACAAGACGGAGAGGAGAAGGGTGACGGTTCAATCCCCGGGAAGACACCGGTAAGTGACGACTTACGATTGTGGTGTGGGGATTGGGTAACAGGTGTAACGGGATACACCTGTTTGGATAAAAACCTAACGGAATAGATTAAGTATAGATCTTTTGTCGTTGTGTGAGAACCCTGTCGCGGGACTCTAGGATAGACCCCAGGGAAACCTCGGCGGTAACCGAAGGAGGGACAGCACCTCCGACGAAGTGCCGAGAAGAGAGGGGTCAACCCCAGGAAAACCTCAGCGGTAACCGAAGGAGGGACAGCACCTCCGACGAGGCGTCTGAGAGGAAGGGAGTAGGGTCCAGAGCGAGAGGGTCCTCAGCAACGATAAACAGATCTAGGTGGGAAAATGGGAGGATCAAAATCTAAGGGCTCGTCTGAAAATTCAGGACAATTCCTGGGAGTACCCCTTGACAGCCCTTTGGGGAGAATGTTTGAAAATTGGGATAGTAATAGATATCGGGACAAAAACAAGAAAAAGATGGTCCAATATTGTCTCCTTTGGTCAAAACAACCTATTAAAGGTTCCTCGGTCTGGTGGCCGAAATTTTGATCTGATGAGGATTGGGTTAGACAAGCATTAAACATATATGTAAATTCGAGACCAAAGGTGAATCAAGAAGAGTCAGCATATGCATTTTGTTGGGTTCCCTGGCCAGGATCCTTAACAGAATGTTTTAAATTGAGAGTGGCAGGAGAAAAGAAATGGGAACCTCTGGACAACCTTCCCCCTCCTTATATTCCCCCGGTGCCTACTGCGCCCGAGGAAAGCTTATTACTGGAGGGGAAAGGTGATGAATCTGATTGCCCCGAAGGGGGCCGGGATAAAAAGGATGAATTAAGGGAGTCGGACCCTAAACTTCCACCGGTAAACCGACCCTGGACAAGATCCCAGACTGGTCCAGGACCATCAAAGTTTTCAATAAACCTAAATCCCCTGAGAGAAGTTCCTATGGGAGGACCGGGAGGGGGAACGGGATATGTGAATGTTCCCCTAACTAGTACAGAGGTGCGGGGATTTAAGAAAGAAATGAAAAAGTTATTGGAAGATCCTATAGGACTGGCTGAACAGCTTGACCAATTCTTGGGACCAAACACATATACGTGGGAAGAGATGCAGGCAATAATGGGAACATTATTTTCACCCCAGGAGAGGCAGATGATTCGACGGGCTGCCCTCCTCATGTGGGAATATGAACAACCTGGGGACCCTAGACCCCATGAACAAAAATATCCCTTAAATGAACCCAGGTGGGACAAACGAACACCCGAGGGATTGGCAAGTATGAGACAATATAGAGAGTGGACAATTAAAGGGATACGGGAGGCTGTGCCAAAGGGTCACAATTTTACCAAGGCATTTGGGAACCACCAGGGGAAAGACGAGTCCCCTACTGATTTTTTGGAGAGGGTGAGAAAGAATGTCCAACAGTATGCTGGTGTGGACCCTAGTACACCAATGGGCTTATTCGAATTGAATTTGTTTCCAAATCATGGCAAGACATTAGAAAGAAACTAGAAAAGGAGGAGGACTGGAGTGAAAAACCCCTAAGTGAACTGTTAAAAAAGGCACAAAAAGTATATGTGCAGAGAGAAGAAGAAGATCAAAAGAAGGCGACAAAGGTTATGGTACAGACTATCCGACAGATGAATGCTGAATCCAGAGGGGAAAGAAAACAAAACCTTCCTCTAAACAATCCAAAATATCCAAGAGAGGGAAGACCCCGGAGATTTGTTAAATGCTATTACTGCAATGAGGAAGGACACTTTAAGAGGGAATGCCCCCGATACAAGAGGGAATTGCGTGCCCTCGAACTTATGGAAGAAGATTAGGAGTGTCAGGGGTTCCAAATGTTAGGGACCAAATATAAGAGGGAACCCCTGGTAAAACTAAAAATTGGTCCCAAGGGAGAAGAGGTGGTGTTTATGGTGGACACAGGAGCGGAACGAAGTAGTGTAATAACTGTGCCAATCGGAACTGAGCCTATAAAAAGTAATTTGACAATTTCTGGGATAGAAGGAGCTCCCAGAATGGTATCAATAATTCCCCAAGTAACAGTGAAACTGGAAGAAAGAGAAGGGGTACAAGACCTCTTGTTATTACCTTCGGCTGGATTTAACCTCCTAGGAAGGGACTTACAGGCTCTCCTAGGTTTGGGTGCTCTCCCTGTGGACGGAGAAGTGCGAGTCCACCTCTGCGCTTTAAAGGAAGAGGATGAACGGCAGATTGACGAGAGAGTCTGGTATAAGGAGGGAAATCGAGGAGGTCTGGACATCCCACCTTTACATGTCACATTAATACCAGGTCATCAGCCGGTAATTGAGACTTTAATACGAGACGGACTATTAGAAGAATGCATGTCACCTTATAACACCCCTATACTCCCAGTAAAAAAGTCAGATGGATCCTATCGCCTAGTTCAGGATCTAAGAAGTTTGAATGCTATTGTTCAGACCCGCCACCCAGTGGTGCCTAATCCCTATACTATTATGAGTCGGATTCCCCCAGACCATGAGTGGTTTAGTGTTATCGACTTGAAGGATGCCTTCTGGACTTGTCCGTTAGAAGAGGAAAGTAGAGATATGTTTGCGTTTGAATGGGAAAATCCATGGACAGGTAAACGGAGACAGTTTCGGTGGACTGTATTGCCCCAAGGGTTCACTGAATCTCCAAACCTGTTTGGACAAATGCTAGAACAAATCCTGATGGACTATCCACAATCTGATGATTCCCAACTAATGCAGTATGTGGATGATTTACTATTATCAGGACCCAAGGAACAAGAAATGAGGAGAGAGACCATTAGACTCTTGAATTATCTGGGGAAAAAGGGTCTACGAGTGTCCAGAAACAAGTTACAGTTTGTTGAGAAAACTGTGATATATCTGGGACACCAGATAAGTAAAGGACAGAAACGGATTACCCCTGAACGAATTGCGGGAATCACTAGAATGCCTTTACCCCGTAATAAGAAGGAAATAAGACAATTCCTGGGACTCTTAGGATACTGTAGGTTATGGATAGAGGACTACTCAGCTTTGGTGAAGTTTATGTATGATAAACTGACAAATGAAAATGACTATCCATTGAAATGGACCCAGGAGGAGGAGGGATGGTTCGAGGACTTGAAACATCGCCTAACACGAGCCCCAGTGCTCACTCTGCCCTCTTTAAAACACCCCTTCCAGCTATTTGTCACTCATAACCAAGGAACAGCTGTGGGAGTTTTAACACAGGAAAAAGGCGGTCAGCGACACCCAGTGGCTTTCCTTTCCAAAATGATGGACCCAGTGTCTCGCGGATGGCCGACGTGTATCCAGGGAGTAGCGGCTGCTGCTCTGTTGGTAGAAGAAACACGTAAACTTACTTTTGGAGGAAAGATGACTGTGTACACCTCCCATTCTGTGAGTGTTTTATTAACACAAACTGCCCATCGATGGCTGACTGATTCTCGTATATTAAAGTATGAAACCATTTTAATGGTTGGAGAAGATTTACAGTTTGCAAAAATTAATAGCTGCAACCCAGCTCAGTTTTTATACGGCAGTGAAACAGAGAAAGAGGTGGAGCATGACTGTGTCGAGTTGACAGATCTTCAGACCAAGACCCGAGAAGACCTTTGCGATACTCCGCTGGGAGAAGGATATGAATTCTACATTGACGGCTCCGCCAGATGTGTTGATGGAATGAGAAGAAATGGGTATGCTATAATAGAAGGAAATACTTGGAAAGTAGTAGAATCCTTGTGTAGAATACTGGCAAAGAAAATTGGAACGATTTACACAGATTCCAAATACGCGTACGGGGTAGTGCATACCTTTGGTAAGATCTGGAAGGAGCGTGGTCTAATTACATCAAGAGGAAAGGAATTGGCACACGAACAGATGATTACTCTGACTTTAGAAGCCTTAACATTACCCCAAGAAATAGCAGTGGTCTACATACCAAGCCATCAAAGGGGAGATAACCCGACAGCAATTGGAAACAGACTGGCTGATGAAGAAGCCAAAAGAGCAGCCATGCAACAAGAAGTCCGTTTGCTGACTTTAATCCCAATAAGGCAAGGCATAAAGACAGCTCCCATTTTCACTGCTAAGGAAGAAAAGAACATGGATCAGCTGGGCGCAAGCCAATTACCTGATGGAACATGGAAAACACCAGATGGAAGAACTGTTCTAAATAAAGAAATAACTCGCAACATTTTAAAACACCTGCATCAACAGAGCCACTGGGGCACTCAAGCCTTATGTGACACAGTGCTTCGAGAATATGTGTGTAAGGGAATCTACACCTTGGCCCAACAAGAGGTGCAAAATTGTTACCTATGCACAAAAATTAATAAGAAGATAATGAGGACAGGGACCATGGGAGGTCAACCATTAGCCATACACCCTTTTCAACGTATCCAGATCGACTTCACAGAGTTACCTCAAGTTCAAAGATGGAAATATCTGTTGGTGATAATAGATCACTTTACCCGATGGGTAGAAGCCTTCCCAACAATAAATACTACAGCCTCTACAGTAGCTCGCCTCCTCCTAGAGCAGATAATCCCCAGATATGGTATAATGGATTCTATAGACTCAGACAGGGGTCCACATTTTTCTTCAAAAATCCAGCAATTGATTTGTGATGCATTACAGGTCTCTTGGAAATTACATACCCCTTGGCATCCACAAAGCTCAGGGAAGATCGAGCGTATGAATGGAACACTAAAAATCCAATTGACAAAGTTAATGGTGGAAACTAAAATGCCTTGGATAAAGTGTCTGCCCCTAGCCTTATTGAGAATTCGTACTGCCCCACGAAAAGATGTAGGGCTGTCCCCTTATGAAATGATGTTTGGGCTTCCCTTCTGGAGTACAGTTGAGGGGTGTCCCACCTTGGGGGAAGGGGATATATTTGTTAGGAACTATTTACAGGCACTGTCACGCTCTCTTACAGATTTACGAAAGAGAGGACTATTGGCACAAACACCGCCTCTAGACTTTTCTTTACACATAGTGGAACCAGGAGACTGGATTCTTATCAAGACCTGGAAGACTGAAAAACTCCAGCCCCAGTGGGAAGGTCCATACCAAGTTCTCTTAACTACAGAAGCTGCAGCACGAACAAGAGAGAAGGGGTGGACACACGCATCCAGATTTAAGGGACCTGTAGAGGCGCCACAGGACCCTGATACGAACTCAGATTGGACTTGTATTCCTGGAGAAAAACCTCTTACCTTACGATTTCGCAAAAAGACTTAATTCACAATGTTATTGTTATGTTCTTTGATTTTTCTTAGTTTGCCTATGTCTTTATCAGGTGTGAAATGTAAGAAATGCAGAGATACAGTGGTCCTGTTTCAGGACCACATTTGGGGAAGAAAGGAAGGTAATTTCAGACTTGGTTCTTATCCACTGTTTTTGAAACTAATTGCCTACCCCTGTCTAATAGCAGTATTCAGTTTTGGAATTGTACCACTTCCACCATCGCAGGAGACCCTGTAAGACTTTTATTTCAGCGTGAGATTAATGTATCATAAAACATTTCTCTTCCCTAGCTTAGAATCCCCATTCATATCTATACATATATTCAACACATTTTAAAGAGAGAAAGGGGTGGATTGTGATATAGAGAATTTAGGTTAAAAAGACTTAAGTTAAAATGTGATGATTAATCAGAAACAGGGAAGCCAGAACGGACAGAGAGTTTACTAGCAGTCAAGGACAGAAGGAGCTGCTGAATATGTTTTTTTAAACCTATCTTTTCATGGTCATAGTGAGAGACATGCAGGAGACAAAGGATTGATAAGAAGTGTGAGAAACAGAATTCAGTGAATGTAGAGTTCACAGCGTACGTAACGAACGTGATAATTAATAATGCAGTTATACTTAGAATGTTTTTGTAATACTAACCAATTAAAACAGTATTAATAAGAAGGGGAAGGGCAAATAATAAAGGTATAAAAATCAATGCACTGTATGTATCGGGGCTTAACTGGTGAGAAACCAGTTGAGTCCAACTCTGCAGACTTGTAAATAAAGCTTGTCGTGTCATCAGTTTTAAAGAGACTCATGTGTGAGAAGTTTTATTTCTGACATTAAGGGTGAAAGGGGAAAAGTTTAGGGGGAACTTCTTCACACAGAGAGTGTGGAACGAGCTGAAGTGGTGAATGTGGGCTCAATGGGAGTAGGCGGACAAATGGGTTGGCACAGACTAAAAGGGCCGAGGAGCTTGTTTCTGTGCTGTAATGTTCTATGGATCTCCTTCAGAAGTCCAAAACCTCCCTGTCCCAGTTTGTCTAACCCCCACCCTCCCCCTCCCCATCCATGCCGGAACTCACCCAGGTCATTCCAAAAATTCTTGAAGAAGCTCTTTCTCCAGACAAAGACTTTAATGATGTACTCCGAGATGTAGACGGCCATGAACACTGAGTCCATGGCAGACAGGAACCATCCTGATGGGGCAGAACAGGCTCGCGGTGATGCCGTCACAGGCTCCCCTCCCTCCCCACGTTCAGCCTCGTCACGGTTGCCGCAGAGAAATGGATTGGGGAGGAGGTCAATCCACAGGACCACCAGAGAGGATCACTGAAATCTCCCTCCTCCCCCCCCCCCCCCCCTTCCATCGACGCGATCGGCTGGGATCTGAATCATGGAGGATCCCTTCTGCCCTCACCAGGCTGACAAATGGCTTCTCCACCTGGGTGGCGAGAATGCCGAACGGCAGTGACGCGGCCGGCTAAGACGCTCTCGATGGAGCTCCTGTAGAAGGTTGACTGATGGCGGCTGGTAGCCTCGCCCGCTTTGGTCTTCTCTGGAAGCGCCTTCCTGACAAGTGAGGAGATGTTGAGTGTTTGCGATAGGTCACTGCTTGAGTGGACTCCGAGGAACTTGGTCTCTCCACCATAGAGTGGTTGAAGTGTAGCGGAGGTGGGCGCCCCTGGTCCTCCTGACGTCCACGATCATCTTCGTCTTGTCCACGTTAAGACTCTCGCACCACATCACAAGATTTTGCACCTGCAGGGCAACTCATCATTGTGGCTGACGAGGCCGGCGACAGTCGTGGGCCAGTCGCGTGGAGACTACCCTGGGAGGATTGGCACCCTTGGAGTAGGAGGTCCGCCTTCCATACTTACTCTGCGTCCGGGTGTGACTCCAGACTCAGTCCCATGATGTCGAGAGTCCAACAGGGAAGCGGTCACACCCCGTGAATGGGATGGGGGAGTTGATACTGGATCAGAGGTGCTCAACCATTTTTCCCACCCACCCCATTCACACATCATCCCAGGCAATCCGGCGTTTCCGGAGCCACGGCAGGGGGGGGGGGGGGGTTGTGGGTGCGGAGGTGCAGTGCTCCAGCGGGGGTCCAACTGCCCTCAGCTCCGCGCAGGCTTTGAACGGCCCGCAAAAGGACCGGCGGTGGTTCCACTGAAAAATACCGCGGCCGTGGGGTCTGCGCCCAAGGTGGTGGCAGCAGCCACGAGGGGTTGCAGACTTCCGGGGGGGGGGAGCGGAGGACTGGAGCAGGGTACCGGAAAACGGGGAAACCCCCTACCCCATCTGGGAAGGGGAAGCAGAGGAGACGACCCACGGTGGTGCGCCGGCGAGGGGCCTCTGCGGCTGGGAGACCCACGCCTGCGGTGAGCGGCTCGAGGCGGAGAACCTACAGAGGCTGCAGGGATGGTTGCTCGAGACTGGCTCAAAACTGGCTGAAGGGGGTCCGGAACCGGGATGTGAGGGGGTGACTTGTCCGCGTCGGAGGTTCGGATCCGGAACTCGGGTCACCAATGGTTTGTGTGGCTACGATAGCGCTGAAGGCGAATCCACGGACGCTCGGTGACTCTTCAACTGTAAGAGGCGCTTCAGGCAATTCCTGCCGATGGCAAATCCGCCTGACAACAGGCGAAAGAAATCTCGGGTAAATATGACCCTGTTTTATTACAATGACAAGAATCTCAACCATAGAGCATCTATGCTGTGGGCTGAGCGGCCTCGCGGTAGCCGAGATCACACGTCTCTCCCGCTTACCTGCACGGACCATCACCGCCATGTACGTTTGAGACACCACCATGGCGATGTTGATGAGCACGGTACTCAAGATGAAGGTGCCCACCATGGGCGACTCGATGAAGTCCTTCACCGTGAGGCGCAGGGAATTGTCGACCTTGGCCAGCTCCCGCCGGTAGATGTAGCCGCCGCCGTGCGCTGGCTTGAGGTGGCTATAAGGTGTCTGCCCGTCTGGAGAGGGGAGAAGGGGGGTGTATCGGTCAACTGCGCTCCCGGGGTGAGGCCTCAGAGCAAAGGTATGAGGGTTTGGGCAGAAATGGGAGGGGTGGGAGAGTCTGTGGAAGAGGAGAGGGGGGGCGGATGTAAATGGTAGGGCACTGAGGCGAGCGGTAGAGCCCAGGAATTTGTTCCGACCCCTCGACGACATCCCCCTCCTGGAGTCCACAATCAGGGTCTCCAACACTGAGCGCAAGATTTGTTTAAAAATCTAATGCGGTAACAGGCCCTTTCGGCCGTCCGCGCCGCCCGATTTACACCCCCCAGGGTGGGAGGAAACCGGAGCCCCCGGGAAAAAACCCACGCAGACACGGGGAGAATGTACAACCCCTTATAGGCAGTGCGGGATTCGAACCCCTGGTCCGGTCCCACTCGCTGGCGCCGTAAAGGCTTTGTGCTAACCGTTGCACCCAAGATATCAGTAAGATTGAAAGAGGGCAGAGAAGATTTACTGTCCAGTCTTCAGGGATTGAGGTTAAACAGGTTGGGACTTTATTCCCTGGAGTGTAGAAGAATGAGGGGAGATTTGATCCAGGTGTTTGGGACAGAGTCAATGTAGGGCGGCTTTTCCCACTGAGGAAAGTGTGGGGGTGGGGGGTGGGGGGGGAATGGTTGAGCACCTCTGATCCAGAATCACAAAGCAGAGGATGTGAAAGGTTTAGGGGGAACTTCTTCACACAGAGAGCGGTGGTGGGGGTGGGGAACGAGCTGAAGTGGTGAATGCGGGGCTCAATTTTAATATCGAAGAAGAATTTAGACAGGTACGTGGACGGGAGGGGTAGGGACTGGGTGCAGGTCAGTGGGGACGAGGTAGAATAATAACTTGGCACAGACTAGAACCCCGAAGGGGCCTGTTTTCCGTGGGAGGGGGAAGGGGAACGGGACAGGCGGGGGAGAGAGAGGGGTGGCGGAGAGGAGAAAAGGAGAGATGAGAGGTTGCTAGAGAGGGGGGGGGGGTAACTGGGGGCTGGGTGGGCTGCAGGGTCGATGCCGGTGGTGGGGCGAGGAGGGGGTGGAGAGAGAGCCTAAAATTCTCACCCACCTACATACATGCTGAAGGCTGCAGATCTCGGTAGATCTCTCTATCACTCTCACCCTATCTCTATCTCTCCCTTGCTCTCTACCTCTTTCCGTCCCTCACAGTCGCTCGATAACTCCTCCCCTTTGTCCCTTCCCTTCGCTCTCCCCTACCCCTCACCTAACTCCTCGTTCACTATCCCTCACACTTGACCTACCCCTTACACTACCCCTCCCTACCCCTTACTCTCCCCCTCCATCCCTCTTGAACACCCCTCTATCCCTCGAACTCACCCCTCCCTACCCCTCGGACTTCCCCTCCCCTTCCCACCACTCTCCCTTCCCCCTCACTCTCCCCTCCTCTTCCCTCCTCTACCCCTCCCTACTCTTGAATCTCCCCTTCACCCTCCCCCTCCCCTTCTTTGCCCCCTCCTCAGATGCCTGTGCCTTTTCTCCCTCCTATCTCATTCACTCACAAACTCCCCCCCCCCCCGTTTTCTCGACCATTTGCCGTTTTCTCACCCCTTCCTCCACTTTCACGCTTACCCAGCTAATCTTCCAATTCCGTCTCCTCTCCCGCTCAACTCTACACTCTTCCTCCACCCCTCTCTCCCTCCCCGTCACACTTTCTCTCCCTCTCTCTCAGTCTCTCACACGCAGCTGTAATCTGGCCCTGGGAGCTGCCAGAACTCTGAGACGGAATTCAGAACTCCGTTTCACTGTGGTCACAATGGGGAATCAGAATTTATTGGCCTGAACGGTTGGCAGCAGCGGACAGCACAATGCTGTTGCACCACCTGCGATCGGGACCTGGGTTCGAATCCCGTTCTGTCTGCAAGGAGTTTGTATGTTCTCCCTGTGTCTGCGTCGGGTTTCCTTCACTGGGGGCTCCAGTTACCATATATATTTTAAAGTTAAAATATATATTTTCAAAAAAGTTATTTGTGGTTATGGATACAGGGGCACGCAGACCCACACAATTACAGACTTAGAGAGTCCATTGAAATGGCAGCTGACAGATTTCGGAGACTGTTTTGTCTGCTTATTCATTGTTCTGCTGGAAGCTCATTTGCTTAAAGAGCCAGTGTGACTGATAGAAAACTCAAAACAATAGGTGTTTGCTCTGGAGTGTCTGTGTACACTCAAAGCAATTCTGCTGGCTGGTCTTCCCAGACAGTTCAGCTCCTATCCACTCACACTTTTGGAAGAGGTGAAGCGTCAAACACAGCAATTATGTCATGTCACATGATTAAAGGCATTTTCAGAGATCATATTACTGAAACAGAGACATTTTGAAACCAGAAGAAGGCACTTGACCATCCTGTAAGGCACACAGGATTGAAATGCAGCCAGAGACAATCCTTTGGAGGAGGAAGGCTGCTCGTGTTCTCCTCATTGAAAAGGAGGAACAGTGAGAAGGTGGTTTTGAAGAATTTTGCCACTTCAGCTGGCTCTTTGAAAAGAGGACAGATTCGTCATGACCACAGCTACTTCGTGAAACCCTGGGATTGTGAAATCATTGTGGAAGCTCTGCAATGTCCATTCATGAGAAGAAAGTCGCTCGTATGAAGAAACAATTCTTTGAAAACAACTCTGCAAGGATTGTGAAATCCGATGCCTCGCGCTTACTCCATACTTGCTTTTGAACAGCAGTAAAGACTCAGAGTTTCAACACAAAAGCGGTCTGAGACTGAACTAGTAAAATCATCAATTCAATTAAAATCATCAATTCAGAATTAAGCTTAAACTGTAGTGATTTGGGATTTCCCCCCCCCCCCCACACACACACACACACCCACATTCGTGCATAGTTGGGGTAAAGTTTAGAGTTGAGTAAGATTTTATATTATTAAGTTATTAATAAATATTATTGTCTTGAAGATACCATTGTCTTGGTGAACTTCTATCAATGCTGGTCTTCAAAACGTACCGAGGGTTGTAAGTCAATTGCGTGGCATGGGCTTACTCGTGGGCCAAAAGAGCCTCAGTGTCTCAAATAAAATTTTTGAACATGTTTTTCTGCAGCACCACAGTGCAAACCACCTGACCAAAGAAAAAGTGCACGAAAAAGTGAGGCAGTGTGTTCATTGATGTAGTGGCTATCGATCAACCAGATTAGACTGAGAGTCATGATTAATAGGCTTTAATCACTGCAGTGAACTGGGATTCGCTAGTAGGGTGTTGTGCTGATGGCCAGCCCTGCCCCCATCTGCTCAGTTATAACCTTGGTTTCCCACCTAAACCCAGAACTGTTGTGAAGACCACTGTCGAACCTCTACCCTTAGTTATGAGCTAATAAAAGTGTTGGTTCTCCCTCCAATCACACTACAATTTTATTAAGTGAGCAGATGGGGGTGGGGCCGTCAGCACATCACCCTGCCAGCGAATCCCAGTTCACTGCTGTCACCTGAAGACACCCGTTGCTGGCCAGGTTCCAAGGCGAGTTTGGGCGTACCAGCCTTTACGGGGATTTCCAGGAGAGGGGGCGGCGCGGCCCAGCCCATACAGACAGTGCTAATAACTGTACAGTGGTCCTATGCACAATTAATCATTCAGGAATTTGATGGCGGAGGGGAAGAATCTTTCCTTGTGCCGCTGAGGGCTCTTCTTCAGTCTCCTGGACTTTTTCCCTGATGGTAGCAGAGTGAAGAGGGGACAGCCTGGGTGGTGGGGTCTTTGAGGAGAGAGGCTGCTTTAAGACCCCGCCTCAAATTGATGTCCTCGATGGAGTGAAGTCTAGTGCCTGTGAAGTCACAGGCCAAATTAACAACCCTCTGGAGTTTATTCTTGCCCTGAGAGTTGGCGCCTCTGTACCAGGAAGTGATGCAACCAGCCAGAATGCTCTCCACGGTACCACCTGTGGAATGTTTCGCGAATCTTTAGTAACAGGACAGAAGGGTCGATTCTGGGAATGGGTGAACATATAAAAACCCCGTCTCTTTTTTTTTAAAAATCCATACCTTTTGAAGAAGGGCTCAGGCCTGAAACGTCGGTGATCCATCTTTACCTCGTATGGACGCTATGAGTCGAGCTGGGCTCCTCTGGTGATTTTTTTCACTGCCCATCACAGTGTCTACAGACTTTGGTGTTTCACTCATGAAGTAGAAGGAGCGGACCCAGGATATGGCATGAACACGGGTCAACAACACCGTGGAATCTGGGCCCAACTTAGAGTCAAATTTTCTCGATTTATTTTTAAATCGAGACGCACAGCCTGGTTACGGGCCCTTCCGGCCCGGGGCTCCCAATTTACACCCCATTCACCTGCAACCCCACCCCCACCCTGGTGCGTTTCAAATGGTGGGAGGAAACCGGAGCCCCCAGGGGAAAATGGACACTGGGAGAACGTGAAAACTCCTCACAGACAGCGCTAGATTGATACCCTGGTCCCGATCGCTGGCCTTGTAAAGGCATTGCACTAACCGCCATGCCCACCGAACTTTGAGGGGATGATGGGGTCCAATCATAGTCGATAAAGAGCATCCTGATGTTTGCGACTCTGTTAAGGCAGGTCAGAGCCCGGTGCCTTTTACAGTCAGAGAAAGAGACCCTCCCCAGAGTCACTGCGTGTCTAGATTCCACCAGCTCCCGCAGAGTCCCGTCCAAACCGCAGGCAACCTGAGCTCCAGATCCGAACCACCCCCACCCCCCGACACAGTCAGAGGCACTCCAGCACCCTCGGCACCTCCCCGGCGTTGCCGGATCCGATACCCGGGACCCTTCCACCTCCAGCCCAGTTCCGAGCCGGCCCCTCCATGGTCCGCGGCGGTCAAACTTGTCATCGCCTGTTTTCTGGGATATAGAAGGATATGGATTTAGAACATATATGGTTATATTTATATGGTTCAGCCCATCGAAGTTCTTCGCTGCCCAGGCGCTCCGGAGCTCAGCGCCGTGGCCGCTCAAGACGGGAGCTGACGCGCTTCAACACTAGCCTTCCGGCTGCCGGGGTGAACGTGGGCTTGGTTTTTCCATGTTTAAGAAGGATCTGGACAGGCACGTGGGTGTGGACTAGGCGCAGGGAGGGACGAGGGAAAAGAAGTGGGTCAGCACAGACTGGAAGGGCCGAAGGGGTCTGTTTCAGTTCCGTCATGATCTATGGCCACTGCGCCTGCCGTGAATTTCTCTGCCCACTTCCTGAATCAACCCCGCTGCTTCTTATTACAACTGGAGCCGTTGAACTTTCACAGTAATTGCAAGGGTGGATTGTAGAACATTTCAGGGAAATTTTGCCTGGTGGTTTATAAAAACGGAAGTGTATTTTAAATAATGTGACAGCCGGAGTTTTTTTTCCATTTCTTCAGTTTGTTTTAGCTCTCTTCAGAAATTGTAGTTTTCTTTCTTGTCCAAGCGAATCGTTTTGCATCTCTCCCCGCCAGCCCTGAATGTCCTCAGAACCCGATCTCCGGAGCCCTCCACCTGTCCCGGCTGGTGGCAGGAGTTCCCACCCCGGGTTGAGTCGCTCGCCGGCTCCGGGTCCCCCTGGGGACACTGACAGGTCGCCTCGCCCTCATCAAGGGTCCACCGCGATCCCGCACACCGGCCTCCAGTTCCACATCCAAGTGGGACTCCGCAGAGAGAGCGTCTCCATGAGACCTCAGGAGGCGTCGTTCGGGGAGGCCAGGGAACTGGCCCTCCATCTGATCTTGAACCAGGTAAGGCTGGGATTGGTGGGTTCCTTGGTGTGGGAGAAAATGCGGGGGTAGGGGGGAGGTTGTAACCGTTCTCCAAACCGCCCGACATTAGATTCCATCTGCTCCAAAGCAGCTGGCAATCCCGCAGAGTCCAATCATAGAACGATATAGCACAGAAACAGGCCCTTCAGCCCTTCTAGTCAGTGCTGAACTATTATTCTCCTTTGTCCCACTGACCTGTCCCAAGCCCATAGAGCTGCATACCCCTTCCATCCATGTACCTGTCCAAATTCTTCTTAAATGTTAAAATTGACACATTCACCACTTCAGCTCGTTCCACACCACCACCATTCTCTGTGTGAAGTTCCCCCTAAACTTTTGCCCTCTCACCCTTAACCCACATCCTCTAGTTTGTATCTCACCCACCCTCAATGGGAAAATTCCGACCTACATTTACTCCGTCTGTCCACCTCATAACTTTAAATACCTCGATCAAATCTCCCCTCGTTCTTTTACGCTGCAGGGAATAAAGCCCCAACCTGTTTAACCTTTCCTGTAACTCCATTCCTGAAGTCCCGGCAACATCTAGTAAATCTTCTCTGCCCTCTTTCGATCTTTCCTGTAGTTTGGTGAACAAAACTGCACACAATGTTCCAAATTTGGCCTCACCAATCTCTTGTACAACTTTACCATAACATCCCAGCTCCTGTACTCAATAATTTGATTAATGAAGGCCAAATCTGCCAAAATCTCTCTCTACAACCCTGTCCACCTGTGATGCCACTTTCAGGGAATTATGTATCTGTATTCCCAGATCCCTCTGTTCTGCCGCACTCCTCAGTGCCTGACCATTTACCGTGTACGTTCTTTCTTGGTTTATCCTTCCAAAATGCAATAAGGATCACACACAGAGTGAACCTCCCTCTGCACCATCCCGTCACACACCCCACCAGGGTCAAACACAGAGTGAACCTCCCTCCGCACCATCCCACCACACACTCCCGGAGTTAGACACAGAATGAAGCTCCCTCTGCACCTTCCCACCACACATTCCCGGGGTCAGACAGAGAGTGAAGCTCCCTCCGTACCATCCCGTCACACACTCCTGGGGTCAGGCACAGAGTGAAGCTCCCTCCACCAGCCAGCTGTGAAACTAAGAAAGCTGTGCATATCAGTGCAACCACGCTGTTGAAACTGCAACCTCACTAAGCAGAGAGGGGGGAAGGAGGGGATGACATCCTGCCCCTCAGCTCTGCTCAGGATGTGCGGCACAGTCCAACACCTCCTTGCTCATGTAGATGTTTCCACTCGCCTACACCTCTCTGCTCCTCCGACTTGCCAGTCCCTGCTCTTTGCACAGAATGCCTCACCCCCTCTCCAGCACGTTGCCCTGCCTGTAATGCTTCTTATTACAGTGGGAACTAAAGGATTATCAGTACAAGGGGTGTTTGATGGCTCTTGGCTTGTTGGAATTTTGGGGAATGAGGGGGATCTCATCGAAACATTTCGGAAGTTGAAAGGCATGGACAGGGTCGACGAAGAAAGGTAGTTTCCCCACGGGTGGGAGAGTCCAGGTCGAGAGGGCCCAACTTCAGGATTGAAGGGCATCTGCGGAGGGATTTCTTCTGCCAGTGGTGGGGGTGGGGGAAGTGAATTTGTTGCCGCAGGTGGTGGTAGAAGCCGGGCCATTGGATGTAGTTCAGACAGGCTGTTGATTAGCCAGGGCATCAAAGGCCAGATGAGATGGAGAATGGATCAGCACATGATGGGGCAGACTCGATGGGCTGAAGTGCCTATTTCTGCTCCTATGTCTTTTGGGCTGGTGGGGCTGATTGGAGTCACCCAGCCTTTCCCTCTATACCACATAATTTTATACATCCTTCTAAATCCCACCAAGTCCGGTCTCAGACGACTCGATCTCTCCTCATAGGCTGACCCCCCTATCCCTGGAATCGACCTGGTGAACCTCCTCTGTACCCACCTCCAAAGCCCGTCTGTCCTTCCTCGAGTAAGGAGACCAGAACTTCATGCAGATGCGGCCTCACCAGGACCTGGTCCAGTTGCAGCAGAATCTCCCTGCTCCTAAACTCAACCCCTCCAGTGACAAAGGCCAACATTCCATCTGCCTTCTTGTTGCCCAGTTGCACCCACAAACCAACCTTCTGTGATTCACGCACAAGCACTCCCAGGTCCTCCTGCACAGCCGCCCGCTGCAATCACTTCCCACTTAAATAATATTCTGATCCTCCATTTTTCATTCCAAAGTGGACAACCTCACATTGTACCCCATCTGCTGGACCCTTGCCCACTCGCTGAACTTATCGATATCTCTCCAGACCCTCCGTATCCTCTACACAATTTGCTATTCCACTCAATTTAGTGTCATCCACTCAACTTAGTTGCATAGTTCTAACGTCTTGCCTCTTCCCACTGCCCTGTGTCAATCTCAAGGTTCCTATCACTGCCCCTCATTGGCTCCTTGTTAAAATATGCCATCCTTTTAAAATTAGTGCCTCCTTTTGGACCTTGGACCTTCATTGCTGCTACCTCCACAGATGCTGCTGACTGGCTGAGTCTTCCTGGCAATTGTTTTTCTCTCTCTCAGGTTTCTACTTTATTTTATCACAATTTTCTGCTTTCTCGTGTCTTGCCTTGATCCCTGTGACCTGCTTCAGACCCTCGTTTGCCTCCAACTTCACCTGCTCACCACACAATGTCCACGGGGCTCACTGTGGCACCTCGCACCGGTGGTGGGGTGGAAGGGGAGGGGTTGGGGATCCAATAAAGCAGCAGCCCAGCCCCTAACCTGTGCCCAGGAAGTGGAGGGGGAACTGTGGCAGATGCAGAGTGCATGGACTAACTCCACTCAGGGAGTGGGGAGCGTCTTGTCACACCCCTGACCTGTGCCCAGGAGGTGGACGGGGAACTGTGGCAGATGCAGAGTGCATGTAGGGAGGGGTGGAGAGGATGGAGGAGGGGGTGAGGATGGAGGGGTGAGGAGGGAGGGGTGATGAGGAGGGAGGGTCAGCAGGGAGGGGCAGAGGATGAGGAGGGAGGGGCAGTGAGGGGGGTGAGAAGGGAGGGGCAGAGTGTAGGGGAGTGAAGAGAGATGGGCAGACAGGAGGGAGCACTACGGGGACGGGCAGTCCTCTCCTCGCACTGTAATGGGACATTAAACCATGGTTATGGTTAAACCCCCCCTTCACTGTGCCCCATTTCCCAGAACCATCCTCACTGCTTCTGCTATTGGCCCTGTGCAGGAAAGCCCCCACATTCATGACTGACTCTCACCTCTCTCACCACAGCCACTGGGCCACTTTACTAAACACCTCACTCCCTTCCAGGAAGCAGAGGGCCACAGGAACCAAATGGTCTGTGGCCCTTCAGCCGCAGATATCCTGCTGTCTCACCGGGTGATCAGCCCAGACTGCAGTCTGATCTGTGTTCCCTGCCTGTCAGAACTACGTCTCTTCTCCACTGTCTCCCCCACCTCACCAGGGATGGAATACTTCAGACACAGCCTCACCAAAGATGATCACAGAGACAGGGAGGGGTGTAGAGGGACTGGAAGGGGTCACAGAGACAGGGAGGGGTGTAGGGGACTGGAGAGAATTACAGAGACAGGGAGGGGTGTAGGGAACGAGGGTGTGACAGAGACAGGGAGGGGTGTAGGGAATGAGGGTGTTCCAGAACAGGGAGGGGTGTAGGGGACTGGAGGGGGGCTTTCAGAGACTGGAAGGGGTGTAGGGGACCAGAGGGGTTTACAGAGATAGGGAGGGGTCCAGAGGGGGTTACAGAGATAAGGAGGGGTGTCGGGACGGGAGGAGGATTTTCAGAGACTGGAAGGGGTGTAGGGGACTGGAAAGGGTTACAGAGACAGGGAGGGGTGTATGGGACTGGAAGGTGTTACAGTGACAGGGAGGAGTGGAGGGGACCAGAGGGGGTTGCTGAAACAGGGAGGGGTGGAGGGGACCAGAGGGTGTTACAGAGATAGGGAGGAATGTACGGGACTGGAGGGGGGGGGGGGTTTCAGAGACTGGAAGTTATGTTGGGGACTGGAGGGGGGGGTTTCAGAGATAGGAAGGGGTGTAGGGGATCAGAGGGGGTTACACAGACAGGGAGGGGTGTAGCGGACCAGAGGGGGTTACAGAGACAGGGAAGGGCGTAGGGGACCGGAGCGGTTGGTCAGTGGGTTGGTGTCAGGATCGGAGGTGCAGTCCATACGCAGGGTAGACCAAATGTTGGGGGGGGGGGGGGCTGTGGGACAAATTCCTCCGCCAGGAACTTTAACCTCCTCACACCTCTCAGTTCCCAGATGCCTCCACCTTCCAGCTGAGGCCTGCCCATCTGCTCCTGTTCCGCCATGACCAGAACTCCAAGAACATCCTTCTGAGGTTGTCGTCCTGCGACCTCATCCATGAGGGCGACCTGATCGAAGTGGTCCTGTCAGGTGAGTGGCTGCCCACGCAGGATGCCTGTTGGGGGTGAGGGCCAGGTGACCTGGGAGTGCTTGTGCTTCAGTTTGGTTTACAGGTGTAGGAGTTTAGAAACAGTTACTTTTTGATTATTGTAGGAGTTTAGAAACAGTTATAGAAGGTAGAAAAAGCAAGGAAATAGCTAAAATGTTCTTTGTGTAAAATGGCGCATGAAAAAGTAGACAAGATAACAGAGGAATTTAAGGAGATATAGAAATATGCACATACACACAAAGGGCTTGTTTAATAGGGGGTGGGGAAAGGAGGTGTGAGTACGGGATAGGAGAAAGTCGGAGTCAGTCAAGAGTCAGGCGAATAGGGAAAAGTGCCAAACCAATCCAAGAAGGATAAATGTAAGAAAAATGTAAGGGGAGGTGAATTGAAAAATGTATAAAAACAAAGGAGCTTCCCGCCCTCGGTGTACTTTCCCGAGGTAGGGGGAGAGTACCCAACCTTGCAATGTTGTAAATGTAAATAAATGTTCTTTGTTCTCAACTTTTGTCTCGAGCATATTTTGTGAACGTGAAGGCACTTCTCACACAGGTGCAGCAGGATGATAAATTAAAATTTAAAGATGACGGAACAGGCCCTTTGCCGCCAATTTCCACCCTACGCCCCTGGTACATTTGTAAACTGGAGCCCCCAGGGGAAACCCACACAGACACAGGGAGAAGATTCGAAAGCCTTACGCAGACTACGCGAGGTTTGAACCCTAGTCGCTGGGATTGTAACTGTGTTACACCAACCTCTAATGTTGGGTTTCATTGCTGGAGGGATTGTAGCTAAGAGCAGGAGGGGTACTCGGTGGGCCTGGCAGGGTGGTTCCCTGAGAGGATGTCCCCGGTGGCAGGGTGACAGATCTACAGGCCATTCCTGGCAGCGGAGCCCAGCAACCAGAACCGATGGGGGTGAGGGGGGAAAAGGGAAGGGGTAAAGCACCCGAGGCCCATCGGTCTTTCCGGCACCTTCCAGGGCGCAGGAGCCTGCGCTGAGGGGCACACTGGGCCTTGGCGCGGCCAACACGAGGGCGACGACCCGCAGTCTGGAGACCGGTCACCGAGACCAACAGACAGGGGAGAACTGACAAGAGGCCAGAGGGATGGTAACTGGACAGGGAGAAAGAATACAACTATTTACACTGATGGGAACATATTGATAATGTCTTACACATGAAAAGACTTGGAACAATTAATTTTTTTTGGAAATAGTTCTTTTTATTTAAAAATCAATGCAATTAATACCATCATAAATTATGTTAAAAGCTCACAAGTACCCTGCTGACTTATTTATGAAGAATAAAGAGAAAAGCCTCTTATTAACTCCTGCTACCCCTCCAACCCTTACCCACCCCGACTGAAGACTAATTCCAAAAATATAGGATAACATAGTTACACATGGAGGGAAAACACAGAATTCTGTGGACACCGGAGGTTAAATGAAAAACACAAATGCGAGAGAAACTCAGCAGGTCCAACAGTGCCTTTATGTAGCAACTGTCAAAATACAGAACTGACGTTTCCAGCTTGAAACGGAGATTGAGACAAGGGGGTAGAAACAGAGGAGTCAAGACAGGGGGGCTTGAAACAGCGGGGTCAAAAGAGAGGGGGTCAAGACAGAGCGGTGGAAATAGAGGGGTTGAGACAGAGGGATCAAGGCGGGGGGTTCAAGATATGGAGGATCAAGGCAGAGGGATCAAAATGGGGGGGTTAGTGAGGGTGGGAGATGATAGGTGGGGAAGGGAGGACTGCAAGAAAGGGGGAGGAGTCAAGGCTGGGCAGAGGGAGAAAGGGAGTAGGAACTGGAAGGACTAGTTGAAGGTTGGGGGGGGAGAACGGAAAGCTGATCAGTGGAATGCGGTGAACTCAATGCTCCTGCCCTGGGGGTGGAGGGGGCCCGGATAATAAACATGGTGCTCTTCCCCCAGTCTGAGGGTGGTCAGGCCATGGGCAGGTACACGAGCTTGAGCGCAGGACCCGGAATCGAAATGGTCGGCTGTTGGGGAAGTGGGTATGCTGGCGGACGGAGAAGAGGTGCTGGCCTCTCTCTGGCATTGAGGAGGTTACGTATCGAGCAAGCATGACCAATTTTTTTTTAATTTTTCACACTATAAACCATATTGATCAAGATACATACATTTTACTTCTTAAATATATACAGTGTCGTTTTCTCCCCCCTTCCCATTTATTTAAAGTTCAGAATATAAGGTACATTAAACCTGTCAAACAATGTTGTCACTCAATAAAAATAAACAAGAAATTCCACTGAGTCAGTTCTTTTCATTCTCTTCTCCTTCTGTCATTTTAGGTGGTAGATGTCCACGGTAGGTTTTCTCTATTATGTTTCATGTATGGCTCCCATATTTGTTCAAATATTGTAATGTTATTTCTTAAATTATATGTTATTTTTTTCTAATGGAATACATTTATTCATTTCTATATACCATTGTTGTATTCTCAAGTTATCTTCTAATTTCCAGGCTGACATAATACATTTTTTTGCTACAGCTAGAGCTATCATAACAAATCTTTTTTGTGCACCATTCAAATCGAGTCCAAATTCTTTGTTTTTATGTTAATTAGGAGGAAGATCTCTGGGTTTTTTGGTATATTGTTTTTTGTGATTTTATTTAATATCTGGTTTAGATCTTCCCAAATTTTTTTCACTTTTTCACATGTCCAAATTGCATGAATTGTTGTTCCCATTTCCTTTTTACAGCGAAAACATCTGTCAGATACTGTTGGGTCCCATTTATTTAACTTTTGAGGTGTAATGTATAGCCTGTGTATCCAGTTATATTGTATCATATGTAACCTCGTGTTTATTGTATTTCTCATAGTTCCTGAGCATAACTTCTCCCATGTTTCATTCTTTATCTTTATGTTTAGATATTGTTCCCATTTTTGTTTAGTTTTACCATTTGTTTCCTCATTCTCCTTTTCTTGTAGTTTAATATACATGTTTGTTACAAATTTTTTGATTGTCATTGTGTCTGCAATCACATATTCAAAATTACTTCCCTCTGGTAACCTCAGACTGCTTCCCAATTTGTCCTTCAAGTAGGATTTCAGTTGGTAGTATGCCATCACTGTATCGTGAGTTATATTATATTTATCCTTCAGTTGTTCAAAGGATAATAATTTATTTCCCGAAAAACAATTTTCTATTCTTTTGATCCCTTTTTTCACCCATTCTCTAAAGGAAAGGTTATCTATTGTAAAAGCGATTAGCTGATTTTGCGTCAGTATTAGTTTTGGTAGTTGGCAATTTGTTTTATTCCTTTCTACATGAATCTTCTTCCAAATGTTGAGCAGATGATGTAATACTGGAGAATTCCTACGTTGTACCAATTTTTCATCCCATTTATATATATTCAGGTATCGTCTCCCCTATTTTATCTAGTTCTAATCTAGTCCAATCTGGCTTTTCCCATGTTTGATAAAAATCTGATAGGTATCTTAATTGTGTGGCTCTATAATAATTTTTAAAGTTTGGCAGTTGTAAGCCTCCTTGTTTATACCATTCTGTTAATTTATCTAGTGCTATCCTCGGTTTCCCCCCTTTCCATAAAAATTTCCTTATTATTTTCTTTAACTCCTTGAAGAATTTCTCTGTTAAGTGTATTGGTAATGCCTGAAATAGGTATTGTATCGTTGGAAAAATGTTCATTTTAATACAGTTTATCCTTCCTATCAGTGTTAGTGGTAAGTCTTTCCAATGCTCTAAGTCGTCTTGTAATTTTTTCATTAGTGGATAATAATTGAGTTTATATAGATGGCCGAGATTTTTATTTATTTGTATACCTAGGTATCTTATTGCTTGCATTTGCCATCTGAATGGTGATTCCTTCTTAAATTTTGAGAAATCCGCATTATTCATTAGCATTGCTTCACTTTTATTTGCGTTAATCTTGTACCCCGACACTTCTCCATATTCCTTCAATTTCCTATGTAATTCTTCTATTGATATTTCTGGTTCTGCTAAGTATACTATAGTGTCATCTGCAAATAGATTGATTTTATATTCCTTGTCTTTTATTTTTATCCCTTTTATTTTATTTTCTGTTCTTATCAGTTCTGCTAGTGGTTCTATGGCTAATGCAAACAATAAAGGAGATAGTGGGCATTCCTGCCTTGTTGATCTGCTTAAGTTAAATTGTTTTGATATATATCCATTTACTGTCACTTTCGCCAATGGCCCCTTATATAATGCTTTAATCCGATTAATATATTTCTCTGGTAAGCTGAATTTTTGTAGTACTTTGAATAAATAATTCCATTCTACTCTGTCAAAGGCCTTCTCTGCGTCTAAAGCAACCGCTACTGTTGGAGCTTTATTTCCTTCCACTGCATGAATTAAGTTAATAAATTTACAGATATTGTCTGTTGTTCATCTTTTTTTAATAAATCCAGTTTATTCTAGATTTACTATTTTTGGTACATAGTTGGCTAATCTGTTTGCTAATAGTTTAGCTATTATCTTATAATCTGTGTTAAATAAAGATATTGGTCTATATGACGCTGGTGCGAGTGGATCTTTCCGTCTTTGGTATTACTGTAATTATTGCTGTTTTGCATGAATCTGGTAAGCTTTGTGTTTTATCAATCTGGTTGATTACTTCCAGAAGGGGAGGAATTAATAAATCTTTAAATGTTTTATAGAATTCTATTGGGAATTCATCCTCTCCTGGTGTTTTATTATTTGGTAGTTTTTTTTATTATCTCTTGTATTTCTTCTATTTCAAATGGTTCTGTTAATTTATTTTGTTCCTCTGTTTGTAATTTTGGTAGTTCAATTTTAGTTAAAAATTAATCTATTTTGTCCTCTTTCCCTTCGTTTTCCGTTTGGTATAATTGTTCGTAGAATTCTCTGAAGTTTTCATTAATCTCCGTTGGATTATATGTAATTTGCCTGTCTTTTTTCCATAATGCCAATACCATTCTCTTAGTTTGTTCTGTCTTAAGCTGCCACACTAGAATTTTGTGCGTTTTTTCCCCGAGTTCATAATATTTCTGTTTTGTCTTCATTATGTTCTTCTCCACCTTATATGTTTGTAGTGTTTCATATTTTATTTTTTTATCTGCCAATTCTCTTCTTTTAGTTGTGTCTTCCTTCATTGCTAATTCTTTTTCTATATTTGCTATTTCCCTTTCCAACTGCTCTGTTTCCTGATTGCAGTCCTTCTTCATGTTAGTTACATAACTTATTATTTGCCCTCTGATGAACGCTTTCATTGCGTCCCATAGTATAAACTTATCTTTCACTGATTCCATATTTATTTCAAAGTACATTTTAATTTGTCGTTCAATTAATTCTCTAAAATCCTGCCTTTTAAGTAGCATGGAATTTAATCTCCATCTATACATTCTTGGAGGGATGTCCTCTAACTCTATTGTCAATATCAGGCGTGAGTGGTCTGATAATAGTCTAGCTTTATATTCTGTTTTCCTAACTCTGTCTTGCATGCGAGCTGATAACAGGAATAGGTCTATTCTTGAGTATGTTTTATGTCTACCCGAATAATATGAATATTCCTTTTCCTTTGGGTGTTGTTTCCTCCATATATCCAAAAGTTGCATTTCTTGCATCAATTTAATTATAAATTTGCTTACTTTGTTCTTTCTGTTAATTTTTTTTCCCAGTTTTATCCATGTTTGAATCCAAATTAAGGTTGAAATCCCCTCCTATTATTATGTTCTCTTGTGTGTCTGCTATCTTCAGAAAAATATCTTGCATAAATTTTTGATCTTCTTCGTTAGGTGAATATACATTGAGTAAATTCCAAAACTCCGAATATATCTGACATTTTATCATTACATGTCTCCCTGCTGGATCTATTATTTCCTCTTCTATTTTAATTGGTACATTTTTACTGATTAATATAGCTACTCCTCTAGCTTTTGAATTATATGACGCTGCTGTTACATGTCCTATCCAATCTCTCTTTAATTTCTTGTGTTCCACTTCAGTTAAGTGTGTTTCTTGTACGAATGCTATATCAATTTTTTCTTTTTTCAGTAAATTTAGAAGTTTCTTCCTTTTGATTTGGTTATGTATTCCATTAATATTTAAAGTCATATAGTTCAACATAGCCATTTCATACTTTGTTTATCTTTCCTTTCTGTTTCCTCGTCATCACCTTTCCTTCTTATCCATTTCTGCTTTCTTTTTTTGAACACTTTATAAGACAATATTTCTAAAACAAAACATTTCCCTTATTCTCCTATCTAAAATTTCTTTAACCCCACTATCCCCTCCCCTTCCTGAGTTGCCCTTTGTCCCTTGTCGGGCAACCACATCTCCCCTCTCCATTTGGATTTGCAAATTCACTCGCAAGCGTCAACTGATTTCGCAGTGACAGTAACTCTTCCCCACCCAGCCCCCCCGAAAAGATTTTAATCTTCATATACAACAAAGGTCATTCTCTTAATTCCCCCCATACTTCCTTTCTTCCCCTTCTTAGTTCTTATCTATATTCTATTTTTTATATATATATACACATACACACATACATATAGTTTGTGGTCATTTTTGCTCTCGTTACATATCTTCCTCTCTCTGTCTGTTTTGTAGTTGTTCTGCAAATTTTCTTGCTTCCTCCGGATCCAAGAATAGTCTGTTTTGCTGCCCTGGAATAACTATTTTAAATACCGCTGGATACTTTAGCATAAATTTATATCCTTTTTTCCATAGGATCGTTTTTGCTGTATTAAACTCCTTCCTCTTCTTCAGGAGTTCAAAACTTATATCTGGATAGAAAAAAATTTTTTGACCTTTGTATTCCAGTGGTTTTTTGTCTTCTGTTATTTTCCTCATTGCTTTCTCCAATATATTTTCTCTTGTTGTATATCTTAGGAATTTTACTAGAATGGATCTTGGTTTTTGTTGTGGTTGTGGTTTAGGGGCTAATGTTCTATTTCCATTTCTTCCTGTAATTCTGGTCTTCCTAGGACCCTGGGGATCCATTCTTTTATAAATTCTCTCATATTCTTGCCTTCTTCATCTTCCTTAAGGCCCGCTATCTTTATATTGTTTCTTCTATTATAATTTTCCATTATATCTATCTTCTAAGCTAACAGCTCTTGTGTCTCTTTTACTTTTTTATCAGATTCTTCTAATTTCTTTTTTAAGTCATCTACTTCCATTTCTACGGCTGTTTCTCGTTCTCCACCTTGTCCACTCTTTTTCCTATATCTGACATGATCATCTCTAATCTATTCATTTTTTCTTCTGTACTTTTTACTCTTCTTTTTATTTCACTGAATTATTGTGACTGCCATTCTTTTACTGATTCCATATATTCTTTAAAAAATATATATCCATGTACTTGCCCTTCCCTTCATCTTCCATTTATCTGAGTTCTTCCTCTTCTTCTTCTGAGTCCACTCCAGGATCTGTGTCCTTTACCTCTGTCTCTTCTGGTTTTCTTGTTGGTTTGTTTGTTTTATTTTGTTGGGTATTTTTGGTCTTCTTATTTTTACTAGAAATGTCTTGCTGCTGGTCTTCTTCCTCTGGGTTGGTCGTCTGTTGTTTCTTTGATTTCTTTTTACTCTCTTCTTTCTTGCTCTTGTTATTTTCTGTGTTTTCCTCTTGCTGCTTTGTTGTGGTTGTCAATTTCAGCTGTGGAGATCGACTCCTCAGCTGGTCCCCCCTCCCGTCAGTGTTATTTTTGTTTTGCGCATCGCGCATGCGCGAGGAGTCGCGGATGCGTGTTTGCGCACTTTTGTTTGGCTCCGTGAGCCATTTTTGAGTTCGGGGCTTCAACTGACCTTAGGGAGCAGGCTTCTCTCTTCGCGGCGGGCCTCCTCGGACAGGTAAGGCCTTCACCTTCTTCTTCCGACGTCCTTTCTTCTTCTCTTCTTCCCATTGCTATTGGCTTTTCTTTTTTCACTGCCATTTTCTCCACACCTTTACTTTCACTTTATTTTGGTTTTTGTGTTTGTGCCTGTTTTTTCAGTCTTTTTTTTTACTTTTCTGGAGAGGGCTGGAATTCCCCGACCGGCCACTACTCCATCACGTGACTCCTAAGCATGACTAATTTTAAGGGAAAGCTTCACCAATCTGGAGAAGTCGACATCTGGTCAGAGAGCGCCTAGATGGAATTTTCCCCCCAATTTAACAGATGGTCTTGGTAGGATAGCAGATAAGGCCATGGAATTGAAGGGTTTGACCCCCCCCCTCGTGGGAGACCCCTGCCACCGGTGCTCAGCCAAGCGATTTCCCCCCCCACCCCGGGGCCTGTGCCCCAGCCTCCCCCCCGCCCTGAGGTAGAGAGCGGCGCAGATGAGGTTCTTCGGCTTTTGCCCGCCGTCAGGCAAACTTGGAGTCACTGTGATAATCACTCCTCACGACAGGAGGAAGCGAGAGGGAGCCCCTTCAGAGACACCAGCTGCATGGTTTGGGGCGGAGGGGGGGGGGGTCGCTGTTACTGTACCGGCAATCGGGACTGGGGAGGGGGGGGGTTGAATCCCGCACTGTCTATAAGGAGTTTTACATTCTCTCCGTGTCCGCGTGGGTTTCGAAACGTACCGGTGTGTAGGTTAACGGGGTGTAAATTGGGCACCCTGGGCTCATGGGTCGAAAGGGCCACGAAAGGGCTGTGCATCTAAATTTAAAATTTAAGACTTTTAAAAAAACACATTTTAGGATGAAGCACTGTACATTATGACTCTGTAAGACTCAACACAATGGCCATGTGTTTGTTAACTGATCCAATCATTCTCCTTGTGATAGGGTCTGCTCTGAAAAGTGTGAGGGAGATTTTCCCCCACATTCTCCAGGTTCATTCCTACAAGGTGCCGACTTTCTGTAACCACTGTGGGGAGATGCTGTGGGGCCTTGTCAGACAGGGCCTGAAGTGTGCAGGTAAATCGTCCCCCTTCCCCACTCCCCTCCCCTCCTCCACTGCCCCCTCCACACCCTGCCCCTCCGTTCCTCTACCCATCACCTCCCTCACTCACCCTTCCCCATCCCCTCCTCACTCCTCCTTCCCCTCCCTCACTCCCCTTTCTCCACTCTCCATCCCCTTCCTTACCATCCCCATCAACTCCCTCACTCCCTGTCCCCTCCCACACTCCCCCTTCCCCACTCCTTGTCCTGTCCCTCACTCTCCCCATCCTCTCCCTCATTCCCCATCCTCTCCCTCATTCCCCATCCTCTCCCTCATTCCCCATCCTCTCCCTCATTCCCCATCCTCTCCCTCATTCCCCATCCTCTCCCTCATTCCCCATCCTCTCCCTCATTCCCCATCCTCTCCCTCATTCCCCATCCTCTCCCTCATTCCCCATCCTCTCCCTCATTCCCCATCCTCTCCCTCATTCCCCATCCTCTCCCTCATTCCCCATCCTCTCCCTCATTCCCCATCCTCTCCCTCATTCCCCATCCTCTCCCTCATTCCCCATCCTCTCCCTCATTCCCCATCCTCTCCCTCATTCCTTGTCCCACTTCCCCTCCCCACCCTGCCTCTTCCTCTCCCCATCCCTTACTTAATCTCCCGTCCCTCCCCGTCCCCTCCCACACTCTCCCTGTCCCCTCCCACACTCTCCCCGTCCCCTCCCACACTCTCCCCGTCCCCTCCCACACTCTCCCCGTCTCCTCCATCCACCCTGCTACTCCTTCCCTTCTATCCTCTTCCCCCCATCCTGCCTCTCCCTGCCCTCCCTCCAGACCCTCCCCTTCTTTTCTACCCCCTTGCATTAACCAGTCGTCCTTCCATCTGATCCATCAACTGCTCTGACCTCCCCCTCACTGATCAGCTCTTCCCTTGTCACCGCTCCCTAACACCCCCGTCACCGCTCCCTAACACCCCCCCGTCACCGCTCCCTAACACACACCCCCGTCACCGCTCCCTAACACACACCCCCGTCACCGCTCCCTAACACACACCCCCGTCACCGCTCCCTAACACACACCCCGTCACCGCTCCCTAACACACACCCCCGTCACCGCTCCCTAACACACACCCCCGTCACCGCTCCCTAACGCGCACCCCCGTCACCGCTCCCTAACGCGCACCCCCGTCACCGCTCCCTAACGCGCACCCCCGTCACCGCTCCCTAACGCGCACCCCCGTCACCGCTCCCTAACGCACACCCCCGTCACCGCTCCCTAACGCACACCCCCGTCACCGCTCCCTAACGCACACCCCCGTCACCGCTCCCTAACGCACACCCCCGTCACCGCTCCCTAACGCACACCCCCGTCACCGCTCCCTAATGCACACCCCCGTCACCGCTCCCTAACGCACACCCCCGTCACCGCTCCCTAACGCACACCCCCGTCACCGCTCCCTAACGCACACCCCCGTCACCGCTCCCTAACGCACACCCCCGTCAAAACTCCATTGCACCCCCACACCGCTCCCTAACAACCCCCACCGCTGTATCTGCAGGTTGTGGGCTGGATTTCCACAAACGCTGTGCGTACAAGATTCCCAACAACTGCAGCAGGAACAGTTGCTTCCCTCCCCACAAGGCCGGCCAGAAGGACGAGGTAGGACCTGGTACCTCTCTGACCCTGGGACACCTGGCAGCCGGAGACCAGGAAGCCCACTCTATCTGGGGGAATGGGGCCCGCACACACATGGACACACACAGATATATGCACACGCAGACACACATGCACACACACTCACACACACAGACTCACAGATACAAACTCACACACACTTAGATAAACACAAACACGCACACACTCTCACTGAGAGACACACACTAACATACACTCACTAACACCCACACAAACACACACTCCTTAACACACACACACTAACATACAAACACTAACACTCACACACACATTTCCTGGTGGATTGTGGCATGAATCTTTTCTCAGTGAACACACCAACCTTTCTTCGCACTTTTCTCTCCCCTTCTCCTCTGCATCATTGTCCTCTTTTGTTAACTCTCTCTCTTGTGCCTCTATCTGTCCCCTTCCCTCTTCCCTCCCACCCCACTTTTCTTCCCTCCCACTCCCCACCTCGCAGACCTGCTGGACTCCCCTCTCCCTACAGGCCCCTTGGGCTGTTGGGGCCAGCTCGAGGAGACACCCCCAGTTGGGGGGCCGGCCCCCATGGATGGACCAGCTGGAGCTGGGCCATGTGAGAGTGCCGCACACCTTCCACGTCCACTCGTACAGCCGGCCTACTGTGTGCCAGCAGTGTTGGCTCCTGCTCCGGGGCCTCTTCCGGCAGGGCATGCAGTGCCGGGGTGAGTTGGGACAGGGCTCCAGGGGTCTGGGTGGGGGGGGGGGGGCAGAGTGGTGAGAGGGCCTGGTGATCTGTGGAGGTGAAGCGAGGGTATCCGAGGATCCAGGGAGAGAGACAAGTGGGCCAATGGGGTTGAGGAGGGGGTCTGGGGGGAGTGGGGAGGGGCCCCAGGGGTAATAGGAAGGGGGGAGTGGAGATGGGGGGAGTAGGGATAGGGAAAGTGTGGACAGGGCTCTAGGGATCTGGGAGGAGTGGGGAGGGTGTCCAAGGGGAGTAGAGCTAGGGGGTTCAGGGGGGAGTGGGGTGGGGGTCCATGGGGGGAGTGGGGATGGCGGAATTGGAACGGGGGAGTGGGTACAGGGAGAGTAGGTTGGGGGACCAGGGGGAGAGGGGGGCAGGGGGAGTGGGGATGGATGAGATGTGTCAAGGTGTGGGGAGGGAAGGGCTGGGATTGGGGTCTGTGGGTGGGGGTACCCATGTCAGGGGTGAGCCCTTGCCCATGTCCTCTCAATCCCCCACCATTCTCTCTCTGCCCTGGATAGACTGCAGGTTTAACTGCCACAAGCGGTGCATGGAGCACGTCCCGAACGACTGTCTGGGAGAAGCCCCTATGTTGAACGGAGAAGGTGAGTGCCTTGCCCTTGGGAAGTTGGAGGCAACATTGCATTTGCGTCCGCCTTCCCCCCTGTCCAGGCACGTTATGGGACAGGACCGCACCTGGGGAGAAAGGGGGGGGGGTCAGGTCAGTTCGATGGGCTCTGGATATCCTGAACAAGTCACGAGAGGCTGAACAGCCTCCTGATCCCTTGAACTAGTCTGGAGGGGCTGAACGGCCTCTGGAGCCGGTCTGGAGGGGCTGAACGGCCTCTGGAGCCGGTCTGGAGGGGCCTGAACGGCCTCTGGAGCCGGTCTGGAGGGGCTGAACGGCCTCTGGAGCCGGTCTGTAGGGGCTGAACGGCCTCTGTGTTCCCTGAACCAGGCTCAAGGAGCTGAATGGTCTGATCCGGGCTGGTCGCAAGGAGTTAAATGGCTGAACTGGGCTAGTCTTTATGGGCAAAATGGCCTCATCCAGGCCAGTCGGTGGGCTCAGGGGCCTCATCCAGGCCAGTCGGTGGGCTCAGGGGCCTCATCCAGGCCAGTCGGTGGGCTCAGGGGCCTCATCCAGGCCAGTCGGTGGGCTCAGGGGCCTCATCCAGGCCAGTCGGTGGGCTCAGGGGCCTCATCCAGGCCAGTCGGTGGGCTCAGGGGCCTCATCCAGGCCAGTCGGTGGGCTCAGGGGCCTCATCCAGGCCAGTCGGTGGGCTCAGGGGCCTCATCCAGGCCAGTCGGTGGGCTCAGGGGCCTCATCCAGGCCAGTCGGTGGGCTCAGGGGCCTCATCCAGGCCAGTCGGTGGGCTGAATGGCCTCCCCTGTTCTAACACACAATTGCACCTCTAGAGGGCCAGAATTCAGAAGCAGGACATCCGCTGGGGAAAGGCAAGGTGGAGATCCGTCTATCTGATACCAGGCTTCTGGACAAGGTGGAAGATGACCCAAACCCAGATCGGGGCTCACTGTCAGACTGGCGCCAGGACCCTCATGATGAGCCCCTCAGGTAGGTCCCTCTGACAGAGGCTGGACAAATCTGGGATCCGCGGAAAATCGGCTTCCTTGGCCAAGCAGCTCACAGACGGTGTGGGGGTGATGTGGGCTCAACCTTCCCACGGGGGGCGATCCCTCCGTCCCCCCGCGAGGGGGCGATCCCTCCGTCCCCCCGCGAGGGGGCGATCCCTCCGTCCCCCCGCGAGGGGGCGATCCCTCCGTCCCCCCGCGAGGGGGCGATCCCTCCGTCCCCCCGCGAGGGGGCGATCCCTCCGTCCCCCCGCGAGGGGGCGATCCCTCCGTCCCCCCGCGAGGGGGCGATCCCTCCGTCCCCCCGCGAGGGGGCGATCCCTCCGTCCCCCCGCGAGGGGGCGATCCCTCCGTCCCCCCGCGAGGGGGGCGATCCCTCCGTCCCCCCGCGAGGGGGCGATCCCTCCGTCCCCCCGCGAGGGGGCGATCCCTCCGTCCCCCCGCGAGGGGGCGATCCCTCCGTCCCCCCGCGAGGGGGCGATCCCTCCGTCCCCCCCGCGAGGGGGCGATCCCTCCGTCCCCCCGCGAGGGGGCGATCCCTCCGTCCCCCCGCGAGGGGGCGATCCCTCCGTCCCCCCGCGAGGGGGCGATCCCTCCGTCCCCCCGCGAGGGGGCGATCCCTCCGTCCCCCCGCGAGGGGGCGATCCCTCCGTCCCCCCGCGAGGGGGCGATCCCTCCGTCCCCCCCGCGAGGGGGCGATCCCTCCGTCCCCCCGCGAGGGGGCGATCCCTCCGTCCCCCCGCGAGGGGGCGATCCCTCCGTCCCCCCGCGAGGGGGCGATCCCTCCGTCCCCCCGCGAGGGGGCGATCCCTCCGTCCCCCCGCGAGGGGGCGATCCCTCCGTCCCCCCGCGAGGGGGCGATCCCTCCGTCCCCCCGCGAGGGGGCGATCCCTCCGTCCCCCCGCGAGGGGGCGATCCCTCCGTCCCCCCGCGAGGGGGCGATCCCTCCGTCCCCCCGCGAGGGGGCGATCCCTCCGTCCCCCCGCGAGGGGGCGATCCCTCCGTCCCCCCGCGAGGGGGCGATCCCTCCGTCCCCCCGCGAGGGGGCGATCCCTCCGTCCCCCCGCGAGGGGGCGATCCCTCCGTCCCCCCGCGAGGGGGCGATCCCTCCGTCCCCCCGCGAGGGGGCGATCCCTCCGTCCCCCCGCGAGGGGGCGATCCCTCCGTCCCCCCGCGAGGGGGCGATCCCTCCGTCCCCCCGCGAGGGGGCGATCCCTCCGTCCCCCCGCGAGGGGGCGATCCCTCCGTCCCCCCGCGAGGGGGCGATCCCTCCGTCCCCCCGCGAGGGGGCGATCCCTCCGTCCCCCCGCGAGGGGGCGATCCCTCCGTCCCCCCGCGAGGGGGCGATCCCTCCGTCCCCCCGCGAGGGGGCGATCCCTCCGTCCCCCCGCGAGGGGGCGATCCCTCCGTCCCCCCGCGAGGGGGCGATCCCTCCGTCCCCCCGCGAGGGGGCGATCCCTCCGTCCCCCCGCGAGGGGGCGATCCCACCGTCCCCCCCCCGCCACGGGGTGCCACGGGGGGATCCCTCCGTCCTCCCCCTCCCACGAGGGGATCCCTCCCCCTCCCACGAGGGGATCCCTCCCCCTCCCACGAGGGGATCCCTCCCCCTCCCACGAGGGGATCCCTCCCCCTCCCACGAGGGGATCCCTCCCCCTCCCACGAGGGGATCCCTCCCCCTCCCACGAGGGGATCCCTCCCCCTCCCACGAGGGGATCCCTCCCCCTCCCACGAGGGGATCCCTCCCCCTCCCACGAGGGGATCCCTCCCCCTCCCACGAGGGGATCCCTCCCCCTCCCACGAGGGGATCCCTCCCCCTCCCACGAGGGGATCCCTCCCCCTCCCACGAGGGGATCCCTCCCCCTCCCACGAGGGGATCCCTCCCCCTCCCACGAGGGGATCCCTCCCCCTCCCACGAGGGGATCCCTCCCCCTCCCACGAGGGGATCCCTCCCCCTCCCACGAGGGGATCCCTCCCCCTCCCACGAGGGGATCCCTCCCCCTCCCACGAGGGGATCCCTCCCCCTCCCACGAGGGGATCCCTCCCCCTCCCACGAGGGGATCCCTCCCCCTCCCACGAGGGGATCCCTCCCCCTCCCACGAGGGGATCCCTCCCCCTCCCACGAGGGGATCCCTCCCCCTCCCACGAGGGGATCCCTCCCCCTCCCACGAGGGGATCCCTCCCCCTCCCACGAGGGGATCCCTCCCCCTCCCACGAGGGGATCCCTCCCCCTCCCACGAGGGGATCCCTCAGTCCTCCCACGAGGGCATCCCTCAGTCCTCCCCCTCCTCACGGGGGCGATCGTGGTCCTGCCCCTCCTCACAAGGGCGATCCTTCAGTCCTGCCCCTTCTCACGGGGGCGATCCAGTCCTGCTCCTCCTCACGGCGGCGATCCTTCAGTCCTGCCCCTCCTCACGGCGGCGATCCTTCAGTCCTGCCCCTCCTCACGGCGGCGATCCTTCAGTCCTGCCCCTTCTCACGGGGGCGATCCTTCAGTCCTGCCCCTCCTCACGGGGGCGATCCTTCAGTCCTGCCTCTCCTCACGCGGAGCGTTCCTTCAGCCTTGTCTCCACCATTCCCCCCCCCCACTCCCGACACCTCCTCTCTTTCCACCCCCCCCCCCTCACTGCTCTCCCCCTCTCCCTGGACAGCGTGACGAACAGCGGCAACATCCCTCTGATGCGCGTGGTACAGTCGGTGAGGCAGACCAACCGCAGTGGCAGCACGGTGCTCAAGGAGGGCTGGCTCTTCCACCACAGTCAGACCGATACGCTGGTGAGTGGTACTACCCCACTGGATGACCGGCTCCGTGAGCTCTCTCACATCACGCCCCCCACTTTTCCACCGTTTCCTCGCCCGTCGGCAACGAAACCCGAGGGTTTATTGTTCTCAGGTCCCTTTTACTTACGCGTAATAATGTACGTGAAAAGCCTCGAATTTCCCTGCCGTGTGAACTCAGTCCGTCTCGCAGCGTCCAGAAAGAGTGGATATTTTACCGACGTTCTTTTTGCCCTGTTACTCTGTGAAGAAGTGTTTAGGCCCGAAACGTCGCTTTCTCGGGACGCTGAAACGATGGGCTGGGGTCCTCCGACATTTCCGTTGCTTTTTAATTAGTCACACAAGGAGTTAATTGGATATGATAAGGGGAGAGGTGAGAATTGATCTTGGATCTGTGAAAGGAGACAGAGGGAAAAGATGGGGGGAGGGGGGGGGAGAGACAGACAGACAGACAGACAGAGACCGAGAGAAAGACAGAAAGAGAGAGAGACAGGGGGTTTCATGAAAGCCAGAGAAGACTATGTTGATGCCGTCCAGTTGGAGGAGGAGGTGTTGTTCCTCCAATTTGCGGGTGGTCTCAGTCTGGCCGTGCATGAAACCGTGGATAGACATGTTAGCAAGGGAATGGGATAGGGAATTGAAAAGGGCGGCCACTGGGAGATCCCCACTATAGCCGTGGGCAGAGTCGAGGTGCTCAACAAAGCGATCTCTCAGTCTGCGTCTGGTCTCTCCGATGTAGCGATCACAACGGAAGCACAAGATGCAGTCGTCCATTTCTCTCCCCCCCACCCCCGTATTCACAGAGCCAAAATCAATTCTCACCTCTCCCCTTAACATATCCAACTAACACCTTTTGTTGGCCCAGACTCCTCCCCTGTCTTTATTCCGACGCCTTCCTGGTCTTTGCTTTAGACCCGAAACGTCGGTAATATGTCTTCCTTTGACATTGGCTGAGTTCCTCCAGCATTTTTCTGTGTGATCTTACTACAATCTTACCCCTGACGAGAGGAGAAAGGGTGACCCCTCAGAGAGACTGAGAGTACGTGGATTCGCCTCCCGCTGCCGCGCAGACTCGCGTCCGATCCGTCGGCCGCCCCCGGGTTCTGGTCCCGAACCTCTGTCGCCGGTCAGTGACCTTCAACGCCCCGACCCCCCTTCCATCCCTCTCGAACCCCGACTCCCTCGAACCGGTCTCCAGCAGCACCACCCTCCCCCACTTCCCCTTGCTGTGGTCACAGTTGGAGGGGTGAGGTGTGGCTTGTCTGCCCGTCAGAAACTGCTCTCCTTTTCGACAGAGGCGGCGCCACTACTGGAGGCTGGATAGCAAGAACATCACCCTGTTCCAGAACGACACCGACAGCAAGTTCTTCAAGGTGAGTGGTTTATCCCCTCACGACACCCCCGCCCACGGCAGATTGGGCTCCTCATCATATTCACATTTAGTGTCGGAGCCCGTCCACGACGTCACACACAACCCTGAGATCCTTTTCCTTGTGGGCCAAGCAGAATGACCACTGATTGGTAGTGCAAAAGAATAAACCGTATACCGCATAGACATGTAAATAGATAAGGAAATGTAAACAAACTGACTGTGCAATACAGAGAAAAAAAATCAATAAAGTACACAAATCAAAGTCTTTAAATGAGCCCCTGATGGAGTTTGTCGTTGAGGAGTCTGATGGTGGAGGGGGAGCCGCTGTTCCTGAACGTGGTGGTACGAGTCTTGTAGCCCCTGCACCTCTTTCCTGATGGCAGCGGCGAGAACAGAGCGATTGCCGGGTGGCGCGGACCCTTGACGGTCGCTGCTGCTGCTCTCCGCGTACCCCATAGATGATCTCGATGGTGGGGGAGGGTTTTGCCTGTGATGTCCACTACCTTAATGCAGGAGTCGGGGGGTGGGGGTGGTATTGGGGTTGCCGCATACCAAACCGTGACGCAGCTGGTCGGCGTACTGTTCTACTGAACGTCTGTCGGGATCTGCCGGTGTTTCCGCCGGTGTCTGGCCGAATCTCCGCAAACTTCTGAGGACATCGAGGCGCTAGTCGCGAGGCCATTCACATCCATGCGTATTCACGCTCACACACCCAGCTGGTGTGCAGAGACCTGGGAATTCGAGAATCACAGGAAAAGCTGTTCTGCAGGCATAACAGGTTAGCAAGACACCAAATGGTGCGTTAAATATAATTTTAAAATGTTTTAGACATACAGCATGGTAACAGGCCCTTCCGGCCCACGACCCCGTGTGGCCCAATTTACACCTCATTAAGCCCCCCAGTACGTTTTGAACGGTAGGAGGAAACCGGAGCACCCTCCCCCAACCCCGGGGAAAACCCACGCAGACACGCAGATCGTGCTTACCGACATTGCGGGATTCGAACCCCAGGTCCCTGTCACTTTAAGGAATTGGAGGAGGGGAACGGAATGGGGTGGGCATGAGGGGGAAGGAGAGTGGGTGAAGAGGCATCAGGCAGAAGGGGAGGGAAGGAATGTAGGGGGGAAGGAGAGGGTTGGATGACGTGGGAGTGTGGGGTGGCGGAGAGTACGGGAGGACAGGAGGAGGCGTGTTGAGGGAGGGACAATGAGAGGGGAAGGAGTGAGGGTAATGTACAGAGGGTTGGAGGGGGAGGGAAGGATACAAAGGGCCGGAGGGGAGAGCTGGGCTGATGGAGGAGTCTTCCTCCTGACCCTCCCCCTCTGCCTCCTCACAGAGATTCCCGCTCTCCAACATCCTCCTGGTGCGCTCCTGCCCGGAATCCCAGCACTGCTTTGAGTTGGTCACCGGATGCAACACCTTCTACGTGGGCGAGAGCAAGCTGCCCCCCGCCCAGACCCTGCGTCCCCCAGGACAGGAGCCCATACCGGGAGAATCTCAGGCCTGGGAGCAGGCCATCCGCCAGGCCTTGCGACCTGTCACCTCCCAGCCTAGCCTGGGCACCTCACAGAGAGAGGCAGGTGAGTGTGATGGGGTTGGAGATTCCGGGAACTAAGTCTCCATACGGTAGTTCATTGAACCCAGAAGAGAGGGGTTCTTCTGCGAGCAGTTCCAGCAGCTCAACACAGGCCCATCCCAAGTTTGCGTGTTCAGCTCACTGCTCTACTCGTTCTACACCCACGACTGTGTGGCAGGTCACAATTCCAATGCCATCTACAAGTTTGCTGATGACCCCACAGTTGTCGGCAGAATCACAAACGGCAACAAGGAGGCATACAGGAGAGAGATAGATCAGCTCGTTGATCAGGGTCACGACAATAACCTTGCGCTCAACGTTAGCAAAACCAGGGAGATGATTGTGGACTTTAGGAGGAAGTCGGGGGAACGTGACCCAGAACTCACCATTCCTGGGTGTCAACATCTCCAAGGATCTGATGGCGGAGGAGAAAAAGCCGTTTTTGTGCTGCTGAGGGCTCGTCTTCAGGTTCCTGGACCTTTTTCCTGATGGTAGTAGAGTGAAGAGGGTGGTGGTGGGGTCTTTGAGGATAAAGACTGCTTTTTTAAGACACTGCCTCATGTCAATGTCCTTGAAGGAGTGGAAGGTATTTGTGATGTCGTAGGCTGAGTTAACAACCCTCTGGAGTTTATTCTTGCCCTGAGAGTTGGTGCCTCCATACCAGGACGTGATGCAACTGGCCAGAAGGCTCTCTGCGGTACACTTGTCGAAGTTTCCGAGAGCCTTTGGTGACGAACCGAATCCCAGGCAAAGGCAGCAGGAGAGAAGTGGTGGGGTTCAGTCAGGAGCCCGATGGTTGCAGGAGCAACCCCGTGTGTTTGATCCTTCTCCCCCCCCCCCCCCCCACGGGAGGAGGGAGGCGAGAGTGTGATCTGATGGGGAACTGACATCCCTTTCCCTCTTTCCCTCTGCAGACTCTGGCCTTCCGACTCACGAAGGCAAGGTACGTCCTGAGGCCAAGGCGATCAGTGTGGAGGCGGGTCTGTTTGTCCCACACACTTCCCTTCCCCCTCATTGTCCCCTTCATCTCCCATCCCTCTCCCCACACTCTCTCAACCTCTCTCTCTCTCCCCCTCCTTTCTCCCACTCTCACAAATCCTTCCCTCTCTCTCCCTTTCCTCAACTTTCTACCCTTCACCCCTCTCCCCTAATCCCCCTCTCTCCCTCTTCCTCCTCCTCCTTCATCCATTCCCCTCTCCTCCATCCATTCCTCCTCCTATCCTCTCTCCTCCATCCTCCACCTCCACCCCCTCTCCTCCATCCCACGCCTCTAACCCCCACCCTTTGCCTCCCATAGGACATCAGTGCTGCGTACCAGATATTCCCAGATGAGTTGCTGGGATCAGGACAGTTCGGAGTAGTTTACGGAGGTGAGGGCCCGGATCTCAATGCACAGTTCCAACTTCCACAGGCCTCTGCACCTTCTCCTCCCTCCACCCCTGGAGGGAGCTGCACACAGTGGGAGGGGCAGTGAGGAGGGGAGGGGTGGTAAGGAGGGGAGGTGAGGAAGGGGGGTGGTGAAGAAGGAGAGGCTGGGTGATTTGGACAGAAGATGTGAGACCCCCCTGCCTCCTCCCCACTAACTGGTGACCTCCCCCTCACCCCACACCAGGGAAACACAGGACGTCAGGCCGGGACGTGGCGATCAAGGTCATCGACAAGCTGCGGTTCCCCTCTGAGCAGGAGAGTCAGCTGCACAATGAGGCCATCATCCTGCAGGTAAGTCCTGAGGGGAGTGGGCTGTTGGGGCAAGGCCGGGGTGGGGGGCAGACATCGGGTCCTGGGTGGGGAATGGAGGGAGGTCCCATCCAATCCTGACCATTCTACCCTCGGATCATGTGACCTCTTGTTACTCTCTGTCCCTCCCCCTCAGCACCCCACCCTCCCCCTCTATCTGGCCCCTCTCTCCTCCATGCCCCTCTCTCTCCTTTTCCCTATCCCTCTTTCCCCATCTTCCCCCTTTCCTTCCCCCCTCTCTCCCTTCCCTTTCTCCTCTCCCCCTCCCCTCCTTCCCCCTCTCTCCCCTCCTGCACATTCCTCACTGAGTCCCTTCTCTCTCCCCCTCTTTCTCTCTGGGGGAGGGAGAGGGAGAGAAAGAGGGAGAGAAAGAGGGAGAGAAAGAGGGAGAGAAAGAGGGAGAGAAAGAGGGAGAGAAAGAGGGAGAGAAAGGGGGAGAGAGTGGGGAGAGGAGGAGAGAGGGGGAGGGGGGGAAGAAAGAGAGGGGAGCCTCTCACCCTTCCTGTCCCCTCCCCCCCACACATCTCTGCCCCCCCCATCTGTCTCTCTCTCTCCCCCCTTCTCTCCCTTCCTCTCTCTTACCTTCTCTCTCTCTCCTCTCTCTCTCTCCTCTCTCTCTCCCTCCTCCCACCTTCTCTCTCCCCTCCCCACAGGAGCTGCAGCATCCCGGGGTGGTGAACCTTGACGCTGTATTTAAAGACCCAGACCGGGTTTTTGTCGTGATGGAGAAGCTTCGCGGGGACATGCTGGAGATGATCTTGTCGAGCGAGAGGAGCCGTCTCCCTGAGCGACTCGCCAGGTTCCTCACCACGCAGGTATGGGGTCCCCTGCCCTACGCTGCCCATCCCATTGCCTCTGCTCCACTTTTCCCCCTGGCTCCTGGACCAGGCTTTGCACCGCAACCCCCATCCTAACCCCGGAGCCCCCTTCCCGTCCCCACAGCCCCCTTCCCGTCCCCACAGCCCCCTTCCCGTCCCCACAGCCCCCTTCCCGTCCCCACAGCCCCCTTCCGTCCCCACAGCCCCCTTCCCGTCCCCACAGCCCCTTCCCGTCCCCACAGCCCCCTTCCCGTCCCCACAGCCCCCTTCCCGTCCCCACAGCCCCCTTCCCGTCCCCACAGCCCCCTTCCCGTCCCCACAGCCCCCTTCCCGTCCCCACAGCCCCCTTCCCGTCCCCACAGCCCCCTTCCCGTCCCCACAGCCCCCTTCCCGTCCCCACAGCCCCCTTCCCGTCCCCACAGCCCCCTTCCCGTCCCCACAGCCCCCTTCCCGTCCCCACAGCCCCCTTCCCGTCCCCACAGCCCCCAGTTTGGATCCAGTGAGTTAGATGCAGGGGTTCCATGTTCTGGTAGGTTAGAGGGGATTCGGGATCCAGTGGGTTGGGAGGGATCAGGATCCAGTGGGTTGGAGTGGGATCGGGATCTGGTGGGTTCAAAGGGAATCAGGATCCGGTGGGTTGGAGGGGGATCTACATCTCACTCTCTCTCTCCTTTCTCATCACCCTGTCTCCACCCTTTCTCTCTTCCTCTCACCAACATATATCTTTCCATCACCCTTTCTCACTCCCTCTCTCTCCCCTCACTCCCTCAACTCCTTTTTGTCTCTCCCTCCCACCTCCCCCCCCCCCCCCCCGTCTTTGTAGATTCTGAAAGCCCTTCACTACCTGCACTCCAAGAACATTGTCCATTGCGATTTGAAGCCTGAAAACGTTCTCCTGGCATCTGATGATCCTTATCCCCAGGTCAGAGGGTGCGGGAATCCACCCCTCCCACAGAGCAGGGAGCTACGTGGGAGGGGCGGTGAGGAGGGACATTGATGAGGGAGATTGAGGAAGGGGTGAGGTGGGAGGGGCATTCAGGAGGGACAGTGAGGAGAGAGGGGAGGTGAGGAAGGAGGATAAGGAGTGAGGGGCAGAGAGGTGAGTGAGGGATGGTGAGGGATGGAGAGGAGGGAAGGTGAGGGGCAGTGAGGAAGGGTGAGGAGGGAGGGACAGTGAGGAGAAAGGGGGTGAGGGTGGGTGAGGGGTGATGGGGATGGAGGGGTGGTAAGGAAATGGGGTGAGGAGGGAGGGATGAAGATGAGGAAGGGGGTGAGGGATGGTGAGGAGGAAGAGGCTGAGGAGTGAGGGGTGGTGGGAAGGGCGGTGAGGAGGGAGGGAGGGCTGGAGAGGAGGAAGGGGATGAGGGTGGAGGAGGAAGGGATGAGGAGTGAGGGGCGGTGGGAAGGGAAGGGCACTTGAGGAGATGGGGTGAGGAGGGAGGGATGGAGTGGAGGGGGTGAGGGATGGTGAGGAGAGGGTAAGGAGGGAGGGGCAGAGGAGGGGTAAGGTGATGAGGAGGGAGGGGCAGTGAGGGGGTAAAGAGGGAGGGATAATGAGCAGGGAGGTGATGAAGGAGGGGCGGTGAGGAGGGGGGAAAGGGAGGGATGGCGAGGAGGGAAGGGCGGTGAAAAAGGGGGGTAAGGAGGGAGGCGATTGAGGAGGAAGGGGTGGTGAGGGAACGGCCACTGACCCTGCCTCCTCTGACCCCGGCCGCGACCCACAGGTCAAGCTGTGTGACTTTGGCTTTGCCCGGATCATCGGCGAGAAGTCGTTCCGGCGCTCGGTGGTGGGAACGGCTGCCTACCTGGCCCCCGAGGTGCTGCAGAACAAGGCCTACAATAGGGCGCTGGACATGTGGGCAGTGGGGGTCATCGTCTACGTCTGCCTTAGCGGAACCTTCCCCTTCAATGAGGATGAGGACATCACCGACCAGATCCACAACGCCAGCTTCATGTACCCGATACACCCCTGGCATGAGGTCTCGTCTGCGGGTGGGTGCTGGTGCCTTCAGGCTGCCCGTGGTCACCGGATCCTGTCAGGGGTCACCATTGGTCTCTGGGTCTGGTCAGGGGTTGTCATTGGTCACTGGGCCTCATCAGGGGTCGCCATTGGTCACTGGGTCTCATCAGGGGTCGCCATTGGTCACTGGGTCTCATCAGGGGTCGCCATTGGTCACCGGGTCCCATCAGCGGCCGCCATTTGTTGCTGGGTGCCATCACGGGCTGCCATTGGTCACCGGGTCATGTCAGGGGTCACCATTGGTCTCTGGGTCTGGTCAGGGGTTGCCATTGGTCACTGGGCCTCATCAGGGGTCGCCATTGGTCACTGGGTCTCATCAGGGGTCGCCATTGGTCACTGGGTCTCATCAGGGGTCGCCATTGGTCACCGGGTCCCATCAGCGGCCGCCATTTGTTGCTGGGTGCCATCACGGGCTGCCATTGGTCACCGGGTCATGTCTGGGGCCATCATTGGTCATTGGCTTCTGTCAGAGGTTACCATTGGTCATTGGATCCCGTCAGGGACGCTATTGGTCACTGAGTCCCATCAGGGCCCACTATTGGTCACTAGGTGCTATCACAGGATGCCATTGGTTACCGGGTCCTGTCAGGGGCCGCCTTTTGTCACCGGGTCCCGTCAAGGGCCTCACCCCCTCCTCTCTCACCACCGTCTCTCTCCCTCTCTCTTTCTCCCCGCCTCTCTCTCTCTTTCCGCTGCCTCATCCTTCCTGTCTCTCTCTCTCCACTGCCTCACCCTTCCTCTCTCAACCCCGTCTCTCTCTCTCTCTCTCTCACTGCCTCACCCCTCCTCTCTCATCCCATCTCTCTCCGCTGCCTCATCCCTCCTCTCTCACCCCCATCTCTCTCTTTCTCCGCTGCCTCATCCCTCCTCTCTCTCACCCCATCTCTCTCTCTTTGCTGCCTCACCCCTCCTCTCTCACCCCGTCTCTCTCTCTTTCTCCACTGCCTCATCCCTCCTCTCTCTCTCACCCCGTCTCTCTCTCTCTTTCTCTCCGCTGCCTCACCTTTCCTCTCTCTCTCTTCACTGCCTCACCCTTCCTCTCTCTCTCTCTCTTCGCTGCCTCACCCCTCTTCTTTCTTTCTTTCTCTCTCCGCAGCCATTGGACTGATCAACAGCCTACTGCAGGTGAAGATCCGTAAGCGTTGCAGTGTGGACAGGGCCCTCTGTCACCCCTGGCTGCAGGTAAACCATCCTTTCGAGGGCTGAACATGCTTTGCCGGATGAAGCTGAGCTGTTGTAAAAAACGGAGTCAGTGACACTGCCCCAGAGTGGGCCCCATCACCTCCATGCTGACCCTGCTCAGCTCCCCTGATCCCATTTGCCCACATTGGGTATGTCTCCTCCTGTTTAGATGCCCCTGGAACACGGGGTGGGGTGGGGGGGTTGTAGGATCTGACTCCACTCGCTCCTCCACCAGGGAGTTCCAGCTATCTCTGTTTAAAAACCCACCCCTCAGTTCCTCTGCCTTGCACCTGAAATCATGTTCCTGATACCCAGATCAAGGGGAAAAGATTTGGACCCCACTACCACCCCATCGGTGTTTGTGGGCAAGGGTTTGGAAGATGGAGTACAATGTGAAGTTGTCCACTTTGGAAAGAAAAATGAAAGATCAGATTATTTAAATGGCAAGTGATTGCAGCGGGCGGCCGTGCAGGAGGACCTGGGAGGGCTTGTGCATGAATCGCAGGAGGTTGGTTTGCAGGTGCAGCCAGGTAACAAGAAGGCAGATGGAACGTTGACCCTCGTTGCCGGAGGGTTTGAGTTTAGGAGCATGGAGGTCCTGCTGGAACTGGACGAGGTCCTGGTGAGGCTGCATCTGGAGAACTGCAAGGAGTCTGGTCTCCTTACTCGAGGAAGGATGAACTGGCTTTGTGGATGGTGGAGAGGTCAGTTCCAGGGATGAGGGGTCGGCCTAAGAGGACAGATTGAGCCGCGTAGGAGCGGACTCGCTGGGATTTAATTTAGAAGAACGAGACGAGACCTTATGGAAATGTATAAAATTATAAAAGGCAGGGACAAGATAGAGGTGGGTAAGTTGTTCCCATTGGTGGGGAGGAGACCAGAATGAGGGGACGAAGCCTCAAGATTCAGGGTAAAACCCGAAAATCTGCGGACCCCATGGTTGAAGTAAAAACACAATGGTGGAGAAACTCAGCAGATCAAACAGTGTTTCCTCTTCGGACACCTGCCAAGATTTTGCTCGCACCTCGGCGAAGGGCTCAAGCCCGAAACGTTGGTTCTGCATCTTTATCTTTGCTGCATCAAGTTCACAGTTTGACCTGCTGAGTTTCTCTGGGATTTTATGGTTTTTTTTACCTCAACCGCAGTGTCTGCGGACATTCCATATGTTTCTGGAAGGTGTTAGGTCTGCTTTGTTCATGAATGAGTGAGACAAACACCAGGCTGAGTCGAAATCAGGGTTCTTTGTTCTTTATTACCGGATTGTAACACTTGCGACTAACAAAGTTAGTCGGAGAATGCATTCTGCCGTTATCAGCAAAATGGTGATTTTTATACCCTTGGATACATGCTTAGAACATCATCATATCATTACTTGTCCAATGACTAAAACTGTTGCTATCCTTTCCCTGCTAGCTTCCTGCCTCTCAATCCATCAATGTCTCTCTTATCTTGTAAGTACAAGGATGCATTTACATCTTGTTACAGCCCTGTACATTCCCATCTCATGATGTTTTACCTAACAGGAGTACAAGGACACCTCCCCTTCTTGTTACTGCCCTGTACAGGGTAACTCCCTACACATTCCCATCTCATGATGTTTTACCTTACAAAGGTGAGATGTTGTCTCACCAGCTGGCATTCAACCTCACTGTCACAGCCCCACGGGCCACAGGCGCAGGGGTGGGAGAGGGGAGTCCGGAGTTCATTCCCCGTCTCCGATCACAACCCTCCCAGGATCGGCCACCAGTGACTCCAGCAGGTGAGGATCATCCAGCATCGAGCTTGGTCTCAGGGAATGAATGTGACCCTCATCTTACAGCCTCTCCTTTCCCCATCCCCCTCTCTCCCACTGTCATTCTCACATTCCATCCTTCTGTCCCCATGTCCAAACCCTTCCATCCTCACCTCCCCTCACCCTCACACCCATTCCCATTTCTTCTCCCTCCCCTCTCTCCTCCCCTCCCTCCTTTCCTCCCTTCCCTCCTCTCTCCTCCCCCTTTCCTTCTCCCCCTCTCTCCTACCCTTTCCCCTCCCCTCTCATTCCTTTTTCACCACCCTCCCCTTCCCTCTACCATTTCCTTGCTCCCCTTTTCTCCTCTTCCCTTTCCCCCCTCATTCCCTTTCCACCTCTACTCCCTTCCCTCTCCCTCCCCTCCCTTTCCCCATCTCCTTCTTTCCTCTTTCTCTCTCCCCTTACCCCTTTCTCTCCTCCTACCCCTTCCCTTGCCTTTTGCCATCCCTCCCTCTTTCCCCTCCCCTTTCTCATTCCCCTTTCCCCATCTCTTTCCCCTTTCCCTCTCCCCCTTTCCCCATTCTCCCCCCCCTTTCCCCTCTCCCTCTTCCTCTTTCACCCCCTTTTCCTTTCGTTCCCCCTCTTCCCTCCCTCCCTTGCAGGATTTCCAGACCTGGTTGGACCTCCGAGCCCTCGAGATGCGACTCGGCCGCCGGTACCTCACCCACGAGTGTGATGATGTCCTCTGGCAACTGCATGCAGCAAAGCATGGCCTGGAGTACCCAGCCCATCTCGTCACCGCACACAGCCCGGCTGAGGGCATTGAGGAAGCCCCCTGAGAACCAGGGAGTGGGGAGGGGGTTCTGTTCTTCCCCAGTCAGGCATCACTAGCCTCCCTGCAGGGGAGGTCCATCCCCCTTCAACCTTCCCCTGCCAGAGATAGTCCATCACCCCAAACTCTTCCTGCATCACTGATGGTCTGTCATCCTCACCGATCCCACACAAGGGATGGTCCATCATCCTCACCAGACCCCCACCAGGGATAGTCTGTCACCCTCACTGGTCCCCCATTCGGAATGGTCCATTACCCTCACCGGACCCCCACCTCATTTCAAGCATCTCAGTGCAACGTCAAGGAAGGGCTCAAGCGAAACGTCAGTAATATATCTTCACCTCCTCCGAACACTGAGAGACCGGCTTGTGTTCCTCCAGCATCTCACCAGTCACAGCATCTGCAGACTTTCCTGTGTCACGCTGGTCCATGAACATTGGCAGAACAAGCTGAAGCATTTCTATCCTGAAGATCAGGGATCTCAGTGTCCAGCATCTCTCTGTCCCCATTACCTGGCTGGAGGTTGATGATCTGACCTCGTGGCCGAAGGGATTATCTCGATCGCCTGCTGCCCGTGAAAGGAAACTCAACCGAGGCTTGGACTGGCGGCATCTGCCTCGCTGCTCTCCGGTTCCGTGTGTAACATTGGACTTCACCTGTTGTTGTAGAATAAAGCAGAAATTATTTCTCACAAGTGCCTCCCTGGAGAAAACGTTTTTGGCTACAAATCGCTCGCATCGTCCACACCCCCAACATGGATCCAATCCTTCCTGTTCTCTCCCAATGGATACAATCTCTGCATTTTCTTCCAAAATTTAGGACCTCCACGGAAACTACCTGTGGTTCCCACAGTGGAGATTCCAGCCACTTCCCTAGTCCCACGACGGAGGTTCCAGCCGCCTCCTTGGTCCCACGGCGGAGGTTCCAGCCGCCTCCTTGGTCCCACGGCGGGTTCCAGCCGCCTCCTTGGACCCACGGTGGAGGTTCCAGCCGCCTCCTTGGACCCACGGTGGAGGTTCCAGCCACTTCCCTAGTCCCACGGCGGAGGTTCCAGCCGCCTCCTTGGTCCCACGGCGGAGGTTCCAGCCGCCTCCTTGGACCCACGGTGGAGGTTCCAGCCGCCTCCTTGGACCCACGGTGGAGGTTCCAGCCGCCTCCTTGGATCCACGGTGGAGCTCCCCGGGTGGGCATGACGCCTCGAACCTCATGAGGGCGCTGCTTTCGCGGGCAGTCCGAATCAACTTCCGGGTCAAAGTGCGGAGGCGGCGAGTGTGAACAGTGAGTGTGTAAACCCCTGGGGAACGGGGATAAAACGTTACACGGGGAGGGGGGGTGAGTGAGTGTGAATGTGTGTGCGTCTCTGTGTGAGTGCGAGCCCTTCCCCGTTCCTCCTGATGCTGAGCCCCGCATCCCCTCCGTGTGCCCCTAGCCCCGTTCTTCCTGATGTTGAACCCTGCGCCCCTCCGCGTGGCCCCAGCCCTGTTCCTCCTGATGGTGGGCCCTCCTTCCCCCAGTTGTTCGCTGCCATGAAGCTTGTTCCGGTGATGCCAATCGTCTCGCTGCTGGTCACCGCGCTCTGTGGTCTATCGCAGGGCGAGAGCGAGAAGAGAAAGCTGCAGATTGGCATCAAGAAGCGGATTGACAGCTGCCCGCTGCGGTCCCGCAAGAGCGACACGCTGCACATGCATTACACGGTGAGTGTGGGGGGGGGGGGGGGGGGGGGGGGAGAACGCAGTGCTCACGCGCAGGCCCAGGGCTGTCACTGAGTGCGCGAGCAAGGGCAGGTGAACAAGCGTGACACCCATGTGTCGGGGTGCTGGGGGGGGGGGGGGGGGAAGAGTGTGAAACACTAGGTGTGATGGTGTAGAAACCAATCCCGGCCACTTAAATTCGCGCTGTCCAATTACACCCCCCACCCCAACCTGGTATGTTTCGAACGGTGGGAAGAAACAGGAGCCTCCTCCACCCAGGGAAACCCCACGCAGTCATGGGGAGAACGTGCAAACTCCTTACAGACAGCGTGGGATTCAAATCCCTGTCCCCATGTTGCACTCACCACTATGCCAATCCTGTGCCAATTGTGCAGTGTGCACAAGAATGCCCCACGTGTGCAGGCGAGTGCGCCCCTCCCCCCCAATTTTGCACAAGTCTGCACATAGGAGGGATTGCGTTGGGAAAGGGTGACTTGAAATGGAGGGTGCTGGTTGACATGGGGGGGGGAATGGCTGGGTGTTGGGGGGGTGGGGCTGATTTCCATGGAGGGGTGAGGGGTGGTGGGGTGATCGGAGGCCAGCACTGACTGGGACCCTCCCTCAGGGAAAGCTGGAGGATGGGACGGAGTTCGATAGCAGCGTGTCCCGGGGAACCCCCTTCATCTTCACCCTCGGCACTGGGCAAGTCATCAAGGGCTGGGACCAGGGCTTGCTGGGGTAAGTGGGTGTGGAGGGGATGGGGGGAGGTTGGAGGGGATGGGGGGAGGTTGGAGGGGTAAGAGGGGCAAGGGAGGTTGGAGGTTGGTGAGGGGGAAGAGGAAGTGGAGTAGTTGATGAGGGAGGGGTTGGGAGAGGTTGGTGAAGTGTTGGGGAAGAGGGGGTGGGAGAGGTTGGTGAGAGGGAGGGAGGGGATAGGTGAGGAGGAGGAAGTGGGTGAGGAGAAGGGAGGGGTGGAGGTTGCTGAAGGAGGGGTGGGGGAGGTAGTGAAGGGGAAGAGAGGGGAGGTGGGTGGGGAAGGGGAGGGATTGGGTGTGGAGGGGAGGTGGGTGGGGAGGGGGAGGAGATGGGTGTAGAGGGGAGGTGGGTGGGGAAGGGGTTAGGTTGGGATGAAACCCTGCAGTCACTGACCCTCCTTCTGTCCTCACAGGATGTGTGAAGGGGAGAAGCGGAAACTGGTCATTCCATCGGAGCTAGGTACAGCTGTGGGGGGGGGGGTGGTGGGAGAGAGGATAGGGAAGGGTTTGGAGGGAGCAGGGATGGGGGGAGTGATGTGTACTGTTGCCAAACAACTGACCATCGCTCACTGATGGCTTCCCCGAGGACCTGTTCTCGCTACATATTCTGTGGTCACCGTGTCCTCCCTCCCCATCCACCCCTCCCCCCTCTTTCTCCCCATACCCACTTTCCTCCCTCTTTACGTCCTCTCTCCTCCCATTTCTCCACCTCCCTCTCTCCCACCCCTTCTCTCTTCCCCCCATCTCCTCCTCTCTTCACATTTCCATCCACTCTCTCCACCTCCCTTCACATTTCCATCCATTCTCTCCTCCTCCCCATCCACTCTTGCCTCCCCACTCCACCCTCTCTTCCCCTCTCCCCCACCCCTGCACAGCCGCGGACACGCTCTCACACCCTGCCAATTTTCCCCTGCAGGGTACGGAGACCGAGGGGCCCCACCCAAGATCCCAGGTGAGAGCTGCCAGACCCCACCTGCCGGCCCCTCCCCGTCGACCTTCCCAAGTTGGGGACATTTCCCTGGGGACCTCGCACATCTCCGCTCACGTCCAATCATGCGGGCTTGCGTTTACAGCTCACCACCGGGCTGCGTTTAGTGGGACCCGCAGTCATTCTGGGGCTGTGGGAGAACAGAAGCTGTGTCTTGGATGTTCTCACCCCCTCCCCTTTCCCCCCCAGGTGGAGCGACGCTGGTCTTCGAGGTGGAGTTGCTGAAAATTGAGCGGCGGACAGAGCTGTAGATCCAGACACCCCCCCTCCCCCCCCACCCCCTTCCCCGACAATAAACTGGAGCTCTGTCACCTTGCCCAGTATCCTGTGATGGGGCAGGGGTTGAGCACTGAACACACGGGCAGGGGGCACAGAATTTCCCACCCTCCTCCCGACTTTGTGTGGAGAGAGGACTGAAGGTTGTTGAAGGCTGTGGGGGTGGGTGCATATCGACCTCTGACCTGTCCCCCTTACTGTTCGGGCACCTCGCTGAAACCCTCCTCTGTTCCTATCCCACTTCCAAAGTACACCATTTCCACTTTTCAGAAACTTGACCTAATCCCAGACTCTGATCGTCAGATCCCCCTATTCTGTTCCACTTCCTGTTATCCCCTCTGGTCCCATTCCCCACCAATCTGACTGCCCACATTGGCCTCCGTTCACATAGGGTACACTCCTCCCTGTCTCTGTAACCCCCCTCTGGTCCCCTACAGCCCTCCCTATCACTGTAACCCCCTCTGGTCCCCTACACTCCTGTCTCTGTAACCCCCTCCTGTCCCCTACACCCCTCCCTGTCTCTGTAACCAATGATCACCCTGGTATCATCTCCAAATTGTAATCTTCTCTGGGTGTGTGTGTGTGTGTGTGTGTGTGTGTGTGTATAGAACCAGTGGCCTTCTGTGCCTGACCCCTGGGGTGGTTAATGGGACAGTGTTGAGGAAGCGTCGTTCTGTATCTAACCTTGGAGTGTGTGACAGGACGGTGCAGAGGAAGCTTCACTCTGTGTCTGACCCCAGGAGTGTGTGACAGGGTGGTGCGGAGGGAGCTTCACTCTATGTCCGACCCTGGGGAGTGTGTGGGGAAATGGTTGCTGGTGAACATTTTGGCACTCAGTGACTGCCCCGAGGGTTGTTTGCATAAAGTCATTTCCTGCCGACACACAGTGCAGACGCTGGACGGCCCCTCCCTGCCTCATTCAGCACCGCCACATCCTGGTTGGAATTCAGCGGAAAGCACAGGGCCCGATCTCCGGTCTAGTCTCGGTCAGTGCTGGCAGGTCTGATTGGATCTCGATCTCGGGGACCCACTCTGCTGCCAGGAAAATCTCCGTCATCAGTTCCCTGGACTGTGAAAGAGAGGAATTCTCCATGTCTCCAATGACAGATCACTAAGCAATCTTCTCTCTCTCCCCCACCTCTAGCAGGAGAGACACCTTCAGCACCCCCGCCCCCACCCTCCGCAGCACCTGCTTGCGGTGGGAGCATGCAGATAGCGTTCCACAGAGCACTGCTGCTCAGCGCCGAGAGTGCGGGCCTGTGTCCCGCAGGAAGCAGCCGGAACAAATGAAGGGTACAAGCCATTTGGGGAAAGAAGGAGCCTATTCTCCTCTGCACCTCTCCCCTGAGTGAGTGGGAAGGGTAGGGTTTGGCCCAGAAAGGAGTTGTAGGATCTTCCTATGCCTCCTGGCTGGGTTCTTCCCTGGATCTCCTTAAAGATTCCTTTGTGTTAATTAATGTCATTAAACGGGTATAATATTACACTAAGTCACGTCATCTGGCAGTGAGGATTGCCTGACGCTCTGGCAATCACAGAAAGCAAAACAGGGTCCCTGAGGGTCTCTGGATTCACCTCCCACCACCTTCGAATTTACCTGTTGAAACCATTGGCCACCCTGATGCCCCTCCCATACCCTTCTCCCCGTGTTGCTCCCTCCTCCCCCCTTTTGTGGAAACTCCCCATTGTAGCCACGCCCCCCCCCAGGCTTTGGGGTGGTCTGCATCAGGTAGTACTGCTGCCTCGTGGAGCTCCCAAGCTGTCTGCGCAGTTTTCCCCATTCTCCCTCTTCCCCCCCACCCTGGGGTCAATGGTCAGCTGTAAATGGCCTCTCCATTGTTGGTATGGGTGACGGGTAGATTCCAGAGTGGGGTGGGGTGGCAGGAAGATTATGGGAATTTGGGGAGAAGGTACAATGGGCTCAATGTGAAGCTGGGTAAACAGGGTCAGAAGGAACCTATTGGGCCAAAGGGTCTGTAACATCCCTCTGGGTATTGTGGATCCTGGTTACCCAGTCTTGACAGGCTCCAAGGCTTCGTTAGGCCCTGTCTCCGTGGCGACACCAACTCCTCCCAAAAGTGGCACTTTGATGGGCAGAGCAATCCCCAGGCAACACGGTGCCTTGGAGTTCAAGAGCTGCTGGTGTGGTGAAGGTGGCGGGGGTCCAATGGGAGCAGGTGGTGGGAGTTTAATGAGAGCAGCTGCGTCAACAAAGGGGCCTTGAGCAGCAGGCCTCGGCTGGAAGTGGGGGGTGGGGCAGTGGGGAGAGGGCAGTGGGGAGAGCCCTCACTCCGGACATGGCGGCTTCCTACCAGCCCGACCTTTCATCTCTCCTTCATGCACAGATCAACTCCTTGGCCTGAGGCAGCTGGAGATTCTGTCCTCTCTCCCCAGCTCACTGTTCTCCTCTCCCTTCCCACTCAGCCCCCCTCCCCACATTCCTCCTTTCTGACCCTTTAGCTTTAGTTAATCCCCTTCCTCCTCTCCCCCATCTCCTTCCCTCCCTCTTTCTCTCTTCCATCCTATGCCTCTCTACAATCCCACCTTCTGGACCCCGCCTTTCCCTCCATTATTCCCTCCTATCCCCTTCCATTCCCCCTCCATCATCTTCCCTCACCTCTTCCACCTCTCCCTTTTTCCCTTTCCTCCCCCCACTCATCCTCCTCCTTCCTCATCCCTTCCCCTCTTCACCTCCCTCATCCTTTTCCCTACCTCCCTTCCCCCTCTCCTCACCACCTTCGTCCCTTACTCCCCCCTCTTCTTGCCTTCCTTGTACCATCCATCCCTCCCCCCCTCATCCCTTCCCTCTCCTCCCTCACCTGGATGTGGCACTGTCCCCCCAACCCCTCCCCACCACCCAAAGCCAGGGCAGACACCCATCATGGGGGAAGTGGACCCTCAGCCCCTGGGGGCCGACAAGGATGGGAACCCACCTCCCAGAGTCACCCCCAATTTCCTATTTTTTTAAACTAAATGTTTTTAATTAATTTTCATATATATAAAAAAACCCAACCAGTTTACACGTTAATAAAATTAATTACAGCAAAAATAAACTCCTCCCCCACCCCCCACCCCCACACTGGGATGAAACAGGAGGCATTGAATTCAGGACCTTCCCGCTCCCGTGGTGGACTCAGACGATCGAAGGTCTCACCGGTCGACTCCAGGATTGACGGGGGAATCCTGTGGCCTTGGCAACACAACTCAACACGCCCACCCAAACACCCCACCCCTCCCCCAGCCCCTCACTTCGCCTGGTGGGGGCTGTATTTCTGGGGGGTGTTGAACTTCTGCATGCCTTGAATTCGGCTCAACAGCTCTGTCACAAATTCCTGGGGAGAGAGGGCAAAGGTGGGGAGGGGGAAGATTTCAAATAGCTCTCATGGTCCCTCCCTCCCACTCCCATCTTCCCTCCTCCCCTTTCCCCACTGCCCGTCTTTCTCCCCTTGCCCCTTTCTCTCCCTCCTCACCCCATCCCTCACTCCCATCTTTGCCTCTTCCTCTCACCCCTTTCTCATCCCCCTCACCCCATCTTACCCTCCTTCCCTGCCCCATCTTTCACCCCATCTCAGTCTTTCTTTCCCCTCCTCCAGCACCTGTCTTCCCTCCTGCTCACCTCGCCCCCATCTTTCTCCCCCTCCCTCACCCCCATCTTCCCCCTTTTTCCCTTCCTTGCCCCAGTCATTCCCTCCTCCCCTGCTTCTGCCTTCCCGCCTCCCCTCTCCCCACCCGTCTATCCTCCTCCCCCTCTCATCTAGCCCGCTCCCTCATCTCTCTCACCCCATTCCCCGCCATGTGTGTGCCATCATCTGCCACCTCTCCTGGGGGTGCGAGGAAGTGGGTCGTGTTTTATTCCCCCTCCCCCCACTATTGGATACATGAGAACGGTACTCACATCTGTGGGCTTGTAGCAGTCGATCAGGAGGTCCTGTGTGGGGAGAGGAGAAAGAGTCTGGGTTACAGCTCAGAGGCGGGGGTGGGGGGGGGGGTTTGTGTTCGGGAGCAAGCACCTTGTCCATCACCAGGCCTGGGCAACTGGATCAGCCGTGACCTTGGCAGGAACAGCGGGACTGATCTGTCTGCCCACTCCCCCCCACCCCTCCCCAACAGTGGGCCCAAACCCGATGTCCGCGCAGGGCTGAGCACTGCGTGCTTGGCCAAACCCCTTCCCCCCCCACTGTTCATCCTGCTGGCCCACGACCCCCGCTGTCAGATCCAGTTTGTGGATGGAACTGCAGCAGTTGGCCTCATCAGCAACGAGGGGCGATTGGGAGGGTGGTCAAGGCGACAGCGGAGAGCACATCGTCCCTTGGAGTCCTGAAACGGTTGGGCACAGAGGAGTGCAGTAGAACTGAGGGATCTGGGAATACTTCAGCACAGAAACAAGCCCCTTCACTTCGGCCCTTATAGTCTGCCATTCCAATTTTCTTGCCTCGTCCCACTAACTTGCACCCAGTCCACAACCCTTCCCCCCATCCATGTACCTCTCCAAATTCTTAAATGTTAAAAACCGAGCCCACATTCACCACCTCAGCTCGTTCAACACCTCTGTGTGAAGAGTTCCCCCTAAACTTTTCACCCTTAACATCTGGTTTGTAACTCACCCACCCTCAATGGAAAAAAGCCAGCCCACATTTACTCTGTCCCCCTCATAATTTTCATGTACATACTCCTTGCAGACAGCGGGGGATTTGAACCCCAGTCCCGATAAATGTCTTGGGTAATGGAAGAACAAACCAAGAAAGGACGCACACAGAGAACAGTCGGGCACTGAGGAGTGCGGTAGAACAGAGGGATCTGGGAATACAGGATACACAATTCCCTGAAAATAATATCACAGGTGGACAGGGTTGTAGAGAGTTTTTGGCATCTTGGCTTTCATAAATCAGTATTGAGTCCAGGAGTTGGGATGTGATGGTAATTGGTGAGGGTGAGTGAGATACAAACCAGAGGACGTGGGTTAAGGGTGAAACGTTTAGGGTGATCTTCTTCACAGAGAGAGCTGTGGGGGGTGTGGAACGAGCTGAGGTGGTGAATGTGGGCTCATTGTATACAAAAAGAATTTGGACAGGTACGTGGATAGGGAGGGGTGTGTACTGGGTGCAGGTCAGTGGAACAAGGCAGAATAATAGTTTGGCACAGACTAGAAGGGTCTATTTCCACGCTGTAATGTTCTACAACCTGTAACACCTCTTCCCAAGGAAACTGACGAGGGCAAGGTTACCCCCCCCCCATCTTGGAGCGCCATTGAAAGAATGCTGTCCAGCTGCATCACCGTGTGGGGGATGGGGGTTGCAAAGCATTGGGCAGGAAGTCAAGACCGAGGAATATCAAAACGGCCAAGAAGATCACTTCATGGACGGGGTTTCCCAGGAGCGTTCACTAAATAGGACCCTCTCCATCCACCACCTGGTATCTGTGACCACCCACCTGACCACCAGGAAGGAGGTACAGGGGTGTCAAAATCAGGACGGCCCGCTGGAAAATAGCTTCTTCCACAGGCTGTGAATGATGGACCTGTAACCGAGTAAAATCATCCTAAAATATTCATGTACGTTATTTTAAATTCTAGATATGATTATTATGTGTCCCCTTTGGACTGGAGAAAGTCTTTTGTTTATGTACAACGAGGTGAAATTTAAATTCGAACTGGGGAGTATGGGACAGTCCAGAGTTGGGGGGCAAGATCCCACTAATAACCAGGTTCGAATTCGGCCCTGTCTGCGAGGAGTGTGTGCGTTCTCACCGTATCTGCATGCCTGGTGGGGTGCTCCGGTTTCCTCTAACGTACCGGGGGTGGGAGGTTAATTGGACGGCGCGGATTTGGGGCCGGCAGGGCCCGTTATCAACCTCTGTGCGAACCAGATTGGATGGCTCCTAGTTACCTGGGGTGAAAAACGCAGGACAGCAAATCTGTCTGCTTCCTGAAAAAAAAAACCCTTGGGAATCACGGTGGACAACGAACGCCTTTACAGCGCTTGCGATCGGGACTGTAGTTGAAATCCAGCGCTGTTGGTAAGGAGCTTCCACGTTCTCCCTGTGACTGTGTGGGTTCCTTCCTCCCCCCTCCCCGGGGGAGGACAGACAGTGGTTGATTAATGGGGTGTAAAATGGCCCTGTTACCGTGCTGTATGTCTAAATTTAAAAAGAA